>NC_081555.1:27725765-28025765 GCF_963082655.1 Stomoxys calcitrans | reverse complement strand
ATGTGTTTTGTTATGACTTCCAACAACTGTTCCAAATATGATTCAAATCGGTCAATAGCCAGATAAAGCTGCCATATATACCGGTCTAGGATCTTAACTTCTTGAGCCCCTAAAGGCCGCATTTCTTATTCAAATTGGCTGAAATTTTATACAATGACTTCTACTATGGTTTCTAACATTTAATTCAATTATGGTCCGAATCGAACCATAACTTGATATAGTTCCAATAGCATAGCAATTCTTTTCTTTTATCCTTTGTTTGTTTAAAAAGAGATACCGAGAAAAGTACCTGACAAATGCGATCGATGGTGGAGGGTATATAAGATTCGGCCCGGCCGAGCTTAGCACGCTTTTACTTGTTCGAGGTTACTTTTAGTATTTAGAGCGCACAACAAGCCGATTACTGACTTAGGTGTATGTCTATAGTGGTATGGGGCGGAATAATATCCGCACCCTCTTTTCAACCTAACCTAACCCAATCCCTGTAGCAAGAAAGATCCAATGAATCCCTCCAACTTAAAGCTCTTAATGCCAATGCTCACATACGCTTATTCAGAGAAGTATTGAAAAAAATAACAACTTTAAGTGGAGCGCCTTTTCATATTATCCATAGTTTGTTCTTCTCCGACGTTCTGCTAGCTTTTGTTCATGATGCTACCATTAGTGAGTCTTCTGTTGCCCTTGAGGTCTTATCTAGAATACTTACCTATCGCTGGAGGCATACCCACAAAATTTAGCAGAAGGAACAGATGATTTTCGGTCTCAATCTATGAGTCACCTACGAAGGTGCAGATCTAAGCCCTAGCAAACAAAGTACCCAATGCTCAGACTTTCCACCTACCTAGATTTTTAAGTTCCTATCATGAATTGGTCTTGGTGCTAGATAGTCTCAGATCTTCTCCTTCCGTCTGCGAATCTATCATGTTCAACATGGTGTTCCAAAATAGCATGAAGGTAAAATCAATCCAAATCGGGGAATAAAGAGAAACCCCGAGCTCTGCAAAAACTTTTCAAAGATAGTAAACGCTGAAGCTGAATCAGCGTCTTACGAGATACTTGAAGTATGCATCAAAGTAAGTTCTCACAAAATGGTAGCACCAAATGGGAAAACAATCATAAATGAAGAAGAGGGTAATGAAATGAAATAATGATTCAATAGTGACGAGTATAACGACTGATACGAAGCTGAGAAAATCGAGATGATAAAAAGCTATGAAGATATGACAAGATCAAATAATTGTAGCATAAAATTCAATACATCAAATAGTGTAGCCCTTTGTTTAGCTATGATACAAGCAACCCTTTGGTTTCGGCTGAGTATTGAGAAATATGTTGATTTTTGGAAGTGCTGTCCACCAGACCACTACACCATATAGTTATAAGACTGAAAACTGCAGTATAAAGCCCGGTCATGAGACTCCCATCTATTGTAGGTGTATAAGGCAAAAGTAGCCTTTTCGCAAAGTTAAGTTTCAGTTCATTTAAGATTGACATTGCTTTTATACTGTGGAAGGAATCTTCAATCTGAAGAAATGATGCCATTGTACATTCATTGACTTGAGAGAAAACTGGAAACTAGGAGACCATATGGTGGAAGCTTGTTGAAACTTTGGCCTAATAAAAGAAGTGGAAACGTTTAGTTTATTATGGTTCATTAAACTTCTTCGACCATCTCTTGATGAATACTAGAGTAGATATTTGTAATTTGTAATTTATTTATTTACACCCGCACAACAAGAATATAAAATTCTTATAATTAAAGTGCGGGTAATATCTCCAACAATTGTACATAGTAAACACTTAAAACTAAGAATCTATAGCTATACAATACATCACGGATTTTGAATGAATAACTTACGGAAAAAACTAACAATTGTGGCTTTGTAGATTTGAATTTAAAAGAAAAAAAAAAAACAAAAGTGAATTTATCAATTAAAGAGGAATTAGTAGACTTAGTTGATCCGAAAAAAAAAGAAATTAAGGTACGTACAGAAGAATAAAAATAAATATATAAATGAGTCTTAACATTCATCAACTTAATGCACTAAAATGTTTCCAAAGTCTGGTTTTAAATGTTGCCGAGTTACTGAGTAATTGCAGATCGTTAGAAAGAGAATTCCAGAGACGTACAGCGAATATGAACATATGCCATTCAGAAACAAGCCTCCGATACATTTTGGGAATGATTTTTTTACCTCTAGTAGATCTGGCGAAATCAATAATCGTGTGTAGATCAGTTTATGCAGGAAAGTAAGCGATCTTAGGAACAACAAGTGCTGTAAGGAGACGCCATACAGAGATAAACAGTATTCAGAGATGGAATCGCGCCGTCTCAAGCCAAATACATAACGAGTAACGCTATTAAAAAAGGTGTTTAGCTTACGTCTACTTACCGAGTCGCAATTAGCAAACAACTCACAGCCGTAGAGAATGCTAGGAACAAGATAAGTCTTTGCCAAGAGAGACCTAACCCGCAGCGGATCAACCGACTGAGTGGCCCAGAGAGCACGCAATTTTGAATATCCCTGACCAACGACAGAGTCGATATGATTACTCCAAGTCAGAGTGCTGTTAATAACAACACCCAAGTTCTTTGCATGAGGAACGATTTCCAATCTAGAGTCGTTAATGAATATACCGACATCACATGAAAAACGAGACAGCCTGTTTCTGATAACCACACACTTGGACTTTACAGGGTTGAGACACAGGCCATTGGCTTTCGCCCACGTGCTGACTCTTGACAGATCATGATTAAGCAGACGTATGTTTTCAGCAATCTCATCCCTCGGACTGCCGATATATATTTGTACATCGTCCGCGTACATATGTACTTCACAATAAGACAATTGACCCGCCAAGTCGTTACTGTACAATGAAAAGAGAAGAGGACCCAGAATTGATCCCTGAGGAACACCTTTTGAAACAAGCAGAGGTGCCGATAGAGAAGACTTATAACTGACGGACTGAGTGCGGTGTGACAGGCACGACAAAATAAGACAAACGGACGTAGAGGAAAAATTGTAAAGATGTCTCATCTTATCACATAACAAGGAATGATCCACAGTGTCAAATGCCTTAGAATGGTCAAGAAGAACAAGGAAATTTATCTTGTCATTCTCCAAATTGACCCTGATCCTCTCAGTGACCTCTGCCAAGGCAGTTACGCAGCTGTGGTAAGGTCTTCCGCAAGAAACAATGTGAGCTTCAAATCTCAACTAATTATCCAGTACTAATACTGACTTTTTAAGTTCATCTACACAACTTGAAAGTGCTTTAATACCAATTAAAAATGTATTCCAAATCATGCAAGTATTATGAAACAGCATTTCCCAGAGCACTGTACGTAGCGAAAACCATAATAGGTAGAAGAAAACCTACTAACATTTTTGGAAGAATATGACAAAGAAACTTCATAAGGTCATAAGCCTAAGTAGACCACATAATCATTTCAGAGTTTTTAGAAACTTTTCAGACATTATGTATATCTCAAATAGTCTATACTCCTATTCATTGATTATGCTCTGAACATTACTAAAAGACTTTTCTATTAATTGTAAATAACAACTATCAATTTTACAACTTTAAGTATCGATTGACATATGTTATTCTAGTATATTTGTTGATATCTTTCGGGCTATTGAACTAAAAAATAACTTTTTCCATTGAAAATTTGTTTCAACAATTTTATATCTGAAATCAAATGGAAATTGTTGTAAAGGTTTTCCATGAGCCAACAGCGAACTACTTCAATTTAGTTGTTTACTTTGATTACATACAACCTGAGTTCATTTGCATTTCTATTCTAGTTTCTCCTATTCTCTAGTACAATTGGAGTATGTGGCACTCCAATAGTTTCTACCATTTCTAGTCGAGAGTTTGCATGATTATTTTTGGAGGAAAAGAAAAAACTTTCTTTACTTTGCTGACTAACAAAACCAATTTGGTGAAGACTATTGATTTCTAGAGGGCGGGTGTCCAAATACATATGTCTATACATGATCCCCGTTGAATGATTTTACGGCTTATACGGCTATAGTAAACAATTTTGGTATCTTGTATTGTTTCCATACCAAGTTCTCATAATAAAGAGCCATAAACATGTATGGAGGATAGGAAAAAAGTTTTTAGTTTTATATTCGAATATTCGAAGAGAATGCATGACAGTTACATTTGAATTGTAAGCCATGCACGCAAACTTCGTGTTCACATACAAGTTTGATGGGATAACAAGAACAGGGTATATAACCTTTTTGTCCTCCCCCTTGACTACAGCAAATACTCGTAGAAGGTTAGAATGGTATTTGTTGCCGTTTGGCTAATGGCATCATTCGAAAAATAGAAAAGTGTTTGTGATTCAAATCAGTATAGAAGTGGAAATGTTTTGAATGGAGTTAATGAACAGTGGAGACTTAAAGATATAGATTGGCAGAAAGTAGAAACAAGTAAGAGTGTGCAAAGGTCGGACGGGCCGAATTTTATATACCCTCCATCATGCATCGCATTTGTCGTGTTCTATGCGGGGTATCTCTTTTTAGGCAAACAAAGAATATATCAAGTTTTAGTCCGATTTGGACTATAAATGAATACTGAACATTGTAGAAGCCATTGTGTAATATTTCAGTTCATTCGGATAAGAATTGCGCCTTGAAGGGGCTCAAGAAGCAAAATCGGGAGATAGGTTTATATGGGTGCTGTATCAAGCTATTGATTAATTTAGACCATATTAAAGGTCATAAGAGAAGCCGTTGTACAAAATTTCAGCCAAATCAGATGAGAATTGCGCCCTCTAGAGACTCAAGAAGTCAAGATCCCAGATCGGTTTATATGGCAGCTATATCAGCTTCTATACCGATTTACACCATACTTAGCACAGTTATGGGAAGTCATAACAAAATATCTCGTGCAAAATTTCAGCCAAATCGGATGAGCATTGCGCGCTCTATTGGCTCAAGAAGTCAAGTTCCAAGATCGGTTTATATGACAACTATACCAGCTTATGAACCGATTTGAATCATACTTAACACAGTTGTTGGAAGTGAGACCAAAACACTACGTGCAAAATTTCAGTTGAATCGGACGAGAATTGCGCCCTCTAGAGGCTCAAGAAGTCAAGACCCAAGATCGGTTTATGTGGCAGCTATATCAAAACATAGACCGATTTAAACCATACTTAGCGTAGTTATTGGAAGTGCTTTCAAAACACTACGCGCAAAATTTTAATAAAATCGGATAAGAATTGTGCCCTCTAGAGGCTCAAGAAGTCAAGACCCAAGATCGGTTTATATGGCAGCTATATCAAACCATGGACCGATTAGGCCCATTAACAATTGCAACCAACCACTTTACTCCTTCAAAGGTAAGCGTGCTTTCGACAGACAGAAGGACGGACATGGCTAGATCGACTTAAAATGACATGACGATCAAGAATATATATACTTTACTAGCTGACCTGGGCCCGCTCCGCTGCGCATTCTTTTACCTTATATGGAACAAGAGATTCCTTGAAATATTTATTTTCGACAATTAAAGACTATATTGCGATGGTCACTAAAAAATTGCTGTTTGTGGTATTTTGGGAAAGGGGGAGACCCCCAGAAAATTGGTCCCGAAAATGGGTATCAATTGCTCTACCCCAAAACACTTTCATTTAAACTCCACATTGACATGGTCGGTAAATATGCCCGATTTAGGGGTGTTTTGGGGATTGGGGTGGTCCCCCAAACACTAAGCCCGGAAAAGATATCACTAAAACTATATATCATTTATTTGAAACCCATATTGCCATTGGCCTCAAAATTGAATATCAAATTCGTTTTCTAATCCCATTTAAACTCCTTATTGCAAAAGACTGCAAATATGTCCGGTGTGGGCTATTGTCCCTAAAAACTATGAATATTTCCACTCTCTTTAAGACCCAAATTGTCTTGGTGAGCAAATATGTCCTATTTGGGGGTTGTTATGGGACGTCCGCTAGACAGTTTGCCCCTAATGTTGATATCAGATACGTTGTCTACTCCCACATACCTTTAATTTGAGCCCCATATTTCCATAGTCGCCAAACATGACCGGCCAAGGGGGGGGGGGGGTATGGGCGGCCACTCAGTGAGTTGGTCTTGAAAATATATATCGGATTCGTGTTCCACTTCAAAAACCCTCTTATTTGAGCCTCATATTGCAATAATCGGAAAATACTTACTATTTGGGTGATGTTGGGGGGGGGGGGGGTGGGGTGGCCCAATAGACAATTTCCCGAATATTGTTATCAAATTCTTGCCTTACTCCCAAAGACATTTCATTTGAGCCCCATATTGCTAGGGTCGTAAATTTGTCCCCTTTGGGGGATGTTTTTGGTGGGAGGCGGCCCCCCCAAACACTTGGTCCCATATTCGGATATCAGATCCGAATTCTACTCTCAAATACCTTTTATTTAAGCCCCATATTGCCATGGTCGGTAAATATGTCCGATTTAGGGGTGTTTAGGGGCTTGGGGTGGTTCCCCTAGCACTTGGTCCGACAATTGGATATCAGATACGTTTTCTTATCCTAAATACCTTTCATTTTAATCCCATATTGTCGTAATTGGTTTAAATATATGTTTGGTAGGTTTTAGGGTGGGGCAGCCCGCTAGGTACCCCATCCGAAATTTGGATACCAAATTTTTATTTTTAGGGTACTATATGAGAGCACACAAAATTTCGCTTAAATCGCACCACCCATCTCCGAGATCTGGCGTTTCTGAAAATTACGGTAAGGGGGAGGGTCCGCCCCCCCTTCAGATATCAAAAAATGTAATACCCTATTTTCACCACGGGGTCATTATGCACCATCTGTGAAAATTTCAAGAAAATCGGTTCAGCCGTTTCTGAGTCTAAAAGGAACACACAATCATACAAACAAACAAAAAAAAAAACCTACAAACAAACACAAATTGATTTTTATATATAAGATGGGGTCTTCAACGCATATTTCGAGGTGTTACAAACAGAATGACGAAATTAGTATACCCTCATTCTATGGTGGAGGGTATAAAAATCGGTTCAGTTTTGGATATAGCTTCCATATATATGTTCGTCCGATTATGAGTAATATTGCTATAAAGTGCTCATTTGTTAACCGTTTCTCTCGAAATTCGGCAGAAAGGATTTTCTCTTGGCTCTCGTTATTACTGGAAACCGGTTCAGATATAGATATAGCTGCCATATACGCATATCGCCCGATTTTCACTTTTAGAGCCACTGCAAGCGCATTTATTGACAAATCGTTATATAACGCTTTCCACGATAACTACCACAACATCTGAGAAGTTTGTTCCAAATCGGTACAGATTTAGATATAACTCCCATATATATGTTCGTCCGATTATGAGTAACATTGCAATAAAGTGCTCATTTGTTAACCGATTCTATTGAAATTTGGCAGGAGGGATTTTCTTATGGCTCTTAATATTACTGATGAATTTCATAGAAATCGGCTCAGATTTAGATATGGCTGTCATATATGTATATCGCCCGATTTTCACTTTTAGAGCCTCTGAAAGCGCATTTATTGACCGATCTTGCCAAAATTTAGCCTAATGCTTTGCTCGACGACTACCACAATATCTGAGAGGTTTGCTCGAAATCGGTTCAAATTTAGATATAGCTGCCATATACATATATGTTCGTCAGCTTTAATTTGCAATGATTTAGTCATTTGTCAACCGTTGTTATTACAGTTTGAACATATTTGCTCGAAATTTGATAGGGATTGTTTAATAACCCATCTGAAAACATTCACCAAGGTTCATTAAAATTCCTTCAGAATTGGATATAGCTCCCATATTGCCCTTCCTTACTGGTTTTATTTAATAATTTCTATGGAATATAGGATTTATGCTCCCTTACTTACTTTAAGTGGCCATGACCGAAAATTTATTCCTCTAGCCGAACTTAGAATAGATGTCCAAGAGCGTCGATCTTCTGCGCTTCTCCTCCAATCTCCGACACCCAGTTTCGAGATGTCGCCCCCTACAACAACTTTGTCCATCAAAACCCACGAAATATTTTCTTTTCTTCCCCTATTTTATTTAGCCTTTAGAACACCCTCTCCTTGAAAGGACCAACCATTTATTCACACCTGTCAACTGCTTCTAAGGATCCACTGTTAGGGCCAGGCATGAAGTATAGATATTTTGCTTTTAGCACGGACCCTTGTATTACAACAAACAGTACGAGAGTACATAAGAGGGTACTCCAAGACTACGACAGACTGGCACTGGCGCACAGACAGACAAAGGCCAAAATCCACAAAAAAAAACGAGCACACGAACTCTACTCTAGCATTGCGTGTCCTGTGCCATGTGAGTGAGAGTTCTCCAACTTGAGTAGGATTATATAAAAAAAAAGAAAGAAGGAAAAAAAATCAATAATGTTTAGGTAGTCATTATGATGCAGGCAACAAAGGATACCCTGGCTTAAGTGTGCAAAGGGATATAAGAGTAAAAGAGAAGACAATAGAGAGAGAGAGGGAAATAGATGGTGTTAACAGAGGGTTTTGGCAAAAGCAACCAATCAGAAGAAAGATTGAGAAATAGAGAGCAGCCAGGTAGCGCAGTTGAGAGTTTGTTAGAAAAAGGGAAATTTCCCTAAAAAGGATTTTTTAACAAAAAGGGAATTTTTTTGTTTTAGGCAGAATGTGAGAGAGAGAGCGAAGTCAAGCAAAGTTAACGCCCTTTTGCTATTGTTTACCCCTATGTTTTTCTAATAGTTTATACAACCGACTCACTCACTCACTCTTCTTATCTCATTTTCAGTTTGCTCTTCCTACCTTCCCCCCACCACACCATGACACATACCGGAAGATTGCTATAAACGGAAGTTATCATTGGAGTGGCATTGTTAACATTTTAAAGAGGCGTTGTTCATTGTTCTCAATATGACGAGTGTCCTCGTTGTTTTTGTTTGATTTTTTTCTGTCATTTTCCTTATTCGTTTTGTTTTTTTTTGCTGCCATCAATTTGAAAACATTCGTTTAGAGAGTTGTTTTAATGTTAACAAGGATAATAATGGTGATGTTCCTGGTATATATCCTTTTTTATGTTTACACTCTCTCTAATCTGACTGAGTGACTGACATTTGTTTGTTAAAAAGTTTGAGTTTGGGAAAATGTATTGTTGGCATTGTTATCCTGCAAATCAGACGCGTTCTGTCATTAGTGGTATCCTTATCATTATTACTCCTATATATACACACACATTGTATGTAGGGCTGTTATATTCCTATGGAGGATGACACACATAATAAAAATACTTGGCAGTTTTTTTTGGGGATTTTTTCCAAAGTTTTGCTCTGGTTTTTTTTGTATGTATGAAACTACAACAACCTCTGAAATGGCTATGAATTCGTTGTTCATTGTTGTTGGCCTGTCTCCATTTAGACATCATTATTATGATTATTATTGTTTTTCTGACTACTTTGGTTGTTGCCATGCTTTTGGGATTTAATTCTTTTTTTTTTGCTGACTATGGATGGATATGTGGAAATGTCCTTTAAATTTGTGTAATTTCCAAAAAAATCTTGTTTTTTATTTCTTTGAAGTATTTGTTTATTTTTTTGATTATTCTCGGTCCTTGAAGAAGGATTATTGTCTTCCCTCATTAGGTGTTCACATGTGTGAAGATATTTTATTTTACTCGTACTCAGTGTCTGAAGAAATTCTCAAGGATTAAAATCAAGAAAGTGTCTCCTGGTTATACAATGAAGAATGTTTCATTCAATAAAAATTTTGACAACATTATTTTAAGAAACCTAAATTTTGAGGAAATTTGTTATATAAAACGAAATTTAGAACATTTTCTCTTCAAAAAAGGAAATTTCAACAAATTATTTTAAAATCAGTAAGGAAAGGCAAAAGTCGGGCGGTGCCGACTTTAAAATACCCTACACCTACATTATAGGTACAAAGTGGGAACTATATCTAATTTTGATGGACTTCGGCGGATATATTCGGATGGGTTATTAAACAATCCGTATCGAATTTCGAGCAAATATGTTCAAAGTGTAATAAATACGGTTGATAAAAGACAACATTATTGCAAATTAGGCAAAATCTGACGAACATATGGGTTGCCCAAAAAGTAATTGCGGATTTTTTAAAAGAAAGTAAATGCATTTTTAATAAAACTTAGAATGAACTTTAATCAAATATACTTTTTTTACACTTTTTTTCTAAAGCAAGCTAAAAGTAACAGCTGATAACTGACAGAAGAAAGAATGCAATTACAGAGTCACAAGCTGTGAAAAAATTTATCAACGCCGACTATATGAAAAATCCGCAATTACTTTTTGGGCAACCCAATATATATGGGAGCTATATCTAAATCTGAACCGATTTTGACCAAACTTCGTAGATATTGTGGTAGGCATCGAGGAAAGCGTTCTACACAATTTTGGCAAGATTGGTCAATAAATGTGCTTGCAGTGACCATAGAAGTGAATATCGGACGATATATATACATGGTAGCTATATCTAAATCTGAACCGATTTCAATGAAATTCTCCAGTAATGTCGAGAGTCATAAAAAAATCCTTCCTGCCGAATTTTGAGAGAAACGGTTAACAAATGACCATTTTATTTTAATATTTCTCAAAATCGGACGAACATATATATGGGAGCTATATCTAAATCCGAACCGATTTTGACCAAACTTCGTAGATATTGTGGTAGGCATCGAGGAAAGCGTTCTGCACAATTTTGGCAAAATTGGTCAATAAATATGCTTGCAGTGACCATAGAAGTGAAAATCGGACTATATATATACATGGCAGCTATATCTAAATCTGAACCGATTTCTATGAAATTCACCAGTATTAACGAGATTCATAAGAAAATCCTTCCTGCCAAATTTTGAGAGAAACGGTTAACAAATGAGCACTTTATTGCAATATTTCTTAAAATCGGACGAACATATATACGGGAGCTATATCTTAATCTGAACCGATTTAGACCAAACTTCGTAGACATTGTAGTAGGCATCGAGGAAAGCGTTCTGCACGATTTTGGCAAGATTGGTCAATAAATTAGCATGCAGTGACCATAGAAGTGAAAATCGGACGATATATATACATGGTAGCTATATCTAAATCTGAACCGATTTCTATGAAATTCTCCAGTAATGTCGAGGGTCATAAGAAAATCGTTTTTGCCGAATTTTTAGAGAATCGGTTAACAAATGACCATTTTATTGCATTATTACTGCAAATCGGACGAACATATATATGGGAGCTATATCTAAATCTGAACCGATTTTGACCAAACTTTGTAGATATTGTGTTAGGCATCGAGGAAAGCGTTCTGCACAATTTTGGCAATATTGGTCAATAAATACGCTAGCAGTGACCATAGAAGTGAAAATCGGACGATATATATATATGGTAGCTATATCTAAATTTGAACCGATTTGTATGAAATTCTCCAGCAATGTTGAGAGTCATAAGAAAATCCTTCCTGCCAAATATTGAAAGAAACGGTTAACAAATGATTAATTTATTGAAATGTTAGTCCAAATCTGACGAACATATATACGGGAGCTATATCTAAATCTGAACCGATTTTGACCAAACTTCGTAGATATTGTGGTAGGCATCGAGGAAAGCGTTCTACACAATTTTGGCAAGATTGGTCAATAAATGTGCTTGCAGTGACCATAGAAGTGAAAATCGGACGATATATATACATGGTAGCTATATCTAAATCTGAACCGATTTCTATGAAATTCACCAGTAATGTCGAGAGTCATAAGAAAATCCTTCCTGCCGAATTTTGAGAGAAACGGTTAACAAATGAGTAATTTATTGCAATATTTCTCAAAATCGGACGAACATATATATGGGAGCTATATCTAAATCTGAACCGATTTTGACCAAACTTTGTAGATATTGTGTTAGGCATCGAGGAAAGCGTTCTGCACAATTTTGGCAAGATTGGCCAATAAATGCACTTGCAATGACCATAGAAGTGAAAATCGGATGTTATATATACATGGTAGCTATATCTAAATCTAAACCGATTTCAATGAAATTCACCAGTAATGTCGAGAGTCATAAGAAAATCCTTCCTGCCAAATATTGAAAGAAACGGTTAACAAATGATTAATTTATTGAAATGTTAGTCCAAATCTGACGAACATATATACGGGAGCTATATCTAAATCTGAACCGATTTAGACCAAACTTCGTAAACATTGTAGTAGGCATCGAGGAAAGCGTTCTGCACAATTTTGGCAAGATTGGTCAATAAATTCGCATGCAGTGACCATAGAAGTGAAAATCGGACGATATATATACATGACAGCTATATCTAAATCTGAACCGATTTCTATGAAATTCACCAGTATTAACGAGATTCATAAGAAAATCCTTCCTGCCAAATTTTGAGAGAAACGGTTAACAAATGAGCACTTTATTGCAATATTTCTCAAAATCGGACGAACATATATATGGGAGCTGTATCTAAATCTGAACCAATTTTTACCAAACTTCTTAAATATTGTGGTAGGCATAGAGGAAAGCATTGTACACAATTTTGGCAAGATTGGCCAATAAATGCGCTAGCAGTGACCATAGAAGTGAAAATCGGACGATATATATACATGGTAGCTATATCTAAATCTAAACCGATTTCTATGAAATTCACCAGTAATGTCGAGAGTCATAAGAAAATCCTTCCTGCCGAATTTTGAGAGAAACGGTTAACAAATGACCATTTTATTGCATTATTACTACAAATCGGACGAACATATACATGGGAGCTATATCTAATTCTGAACCGATTTCGAGTAAACTTTACAGATATTGTGGAAGTTGTCGCGGAAATCGTTGTACGAAGTTTTGGGAAGATTGGTCAATAAATGCGCTTGCAGTGGCTCTAGGAGTGAAAATCGGGCGATATATATAGATGAGAGCTATGACTGAATCAGTACCGATTTCTATATAATTCACCAGTAATATAGAGAGTCATAGGAAAATCCTTCCTGCCAAATTTCAAGAGAATCGGTTAACAAATGACCATTTTATTGCATTATTACTGCAAATCGGACGAACATATATATAGGAGCTATGTCCAAATCTGAACCGATTTTTTCCAATTTCAATAGGCTTTGTCTCTAGGTCGAAAAACATGTCTGTACCAAATTTGAAGACGATCGGATGAAAACTGCGACCTGTAGTTTGTACACAAATTAACATGGACAGACGGACAGAAAGACAGATGGACAGACAGACGGACATCAGAATCAGAAAGTGATTCTGAGTCGATTGCTTTACTTTTCAATCTCTCGATCGGTGTACTTATCAATCTCTCGATCGGTATACTATCTCTCTTCCTTTTAGGTGTTACAGATTAAGTGTGAGACAGCCACTACGGCAATGACACTTAAGGCGATGGAAGAATGGATTAAGGATGGGAGCAGCTCATACCATCGCGGTATAATCGAGGCGACGATAGGAAACCTGGAAGGAAGTGGAGAGGTTTCCGATCGGATACCTGAGATGAACCTTGGAGTCGAGTGCGACGCACTGCTGCCATCGGCACAGACTTGGATTGACAGAACTCTAGTATTGCCATCTGGAAGATCATGTTAGACGGATGAATCAAAGCTAGAGGACAGAGTAAGCCTGGGGTTTACATTGAAAATCCAGGGACTAACATCTGTTTTAGACTGCCTGATCATAATACGGTCCTGCGATCCGGGCGATCACAGAATTCGTGAAGTGGTGTGGTGCTAACGTGAGGACGTCGAGTCTGAACATCTTTACCGACAGTAAAGTTGCCATAAGGGCAATAACAACCAGGACTGTAAGGTCACGAACAGTCTTGCAGTGTAAAAAGGAGATTAACGCCTTCTCTGAGAATGGGAAAATCCGCATCGTTTGGGTGCCGAGTCATAACGGAGTAAGGGGAAATGAAAGGGCAGATGATTTGGCGGTGAAGGCCAGAGGACTGCCGTCAATAGACTTGGTTAACATGAAGCCTTTCGGGTGGACGTAGCCTAGCCCGAGTTAAGGGAGTGGCCGATGTATGCGCATGCAACTCTGTGAAACAGCGAAATGGTCGGTAGAACGGCGAAAATCCTATGGGGGGATCCGGATCATGAGAAGACGAGGCTATTACTGAAAGGAAGCAAGAAGGAGGTCAGTATAGCTATTGCTATCATAACGGGACACATAGGACTACAAGCCTTTTACTGGCTTAGGTGTATGTCTATTGTGGCATGGGTCAGATTAATGTCTGTACCCCTCTTTTCAACCTAACCCAACCTAAACAACAATTGAGGCATTTTCAGAGGTGGGCGATGGGTAAATACCCAAAAGGTATTTACCCGGTGAATTGGGTAGATACCCGGGTATTTACACATTTATATCCAAAAGCTGGGTAATTATAATTTTGCAGATATCTTGGGTATAAAAATATTTTCCAAACAATTTTTGATGATTTAGCATTCTTTGTATATTAACGTGGCCCTCTGATCTCATTAGTCGGTTTTTTATACCCTCCACCATAAGATGGGGGGTATACTAATTTCGTCATTCTGATTGTAACTACTCGAAATAATTGTCTAATATCCGTCCGTCCGTCTGTCTATCGAAAGCACGCAAACTTCCGAAGGAGTAAAGCTAGCCGCTTGAAATTTTGCACAAATACTTCTTATTAGTCTAGGTCATTTGATATTGTAAATGGGCCATATCGGTCCATGTTTTGATATAGCTGCCATATAAACCGATCTGGGGTCTTGACTTCTTGAGCCTCTAGAGGGCGCAATTCTTATCCGATTGGAATGAAATTTTGCACGACGTGCTTTGTTGTGATATCCAACAACTGTGCCAAGTATGGTTCAAATCGGTCCATAACCTTATATAGCTGTCATATAAACCGATCTTGGGTCTTGACTTCTTGAGCCTCTAGAGGGCGCAATTCTTATCCAATTTGAATGAATTTTGGCACGTAGTATTTTGTTATGATATCCAACAACTGTGCCAAATATGGTTCAAATCCGTTCATTACCTGATATAGCTGCCATATAAACCGATCTGGGATCTTGATTTCTTGAGCCTCTAGAGGTCGCAATTATTATCCGATTTGCCTGAAATTTTGTATGACCGATCCTCTCATAACTATCAACATACGTGTTTATACTATTCTGAATCTGTCTATAGCCCCATACAGCTCCCATATAAATCGATCTCTCTATTTTACTTCTTGAGCTCACAAAGGGCGCAATTCTTATTCGAATTTGCTGACATTTTACACAGGTCTCCCACATATTTTAATTGTGGTCCAAACCGGACCATATCTTGATATCGCTCTAATATCAGAGCAAATCTTTTCTTATATCCTTTTTTTTTGCCTAAGAAGAGATGCCGGGAAAAGAACTCGACAAATGCGATCCATGGTGGAGGGTATATAAGATTCGGCCCGGCCGAACTTAGCACGCTTTTACTTGTTTTTATATATATCTGCTATCTAGACCGATCTCCAGACTTAAAGTCATGGGGTCATTTTTCATGCGATTTCGATGAAATTTGGTACAGTGTGTTCTGGCAGAGCCCTACACATTTCTTTGAAGTGTGGTTCAGATCGGATTGAATTTGGATATAGCTGCCCTATAGAACGACCGCCCGATCTTTCGATATAGGGTAGAGAGATCCCATTATTACCAATTCGATGAAATTTGGCACGGTATGTTCTGGTAGATCCCTATCCATTCCTGTCAAATGTGGTCCAGATCGCACCATATTTGGATATAACTGACATATAGACCGATCTCCCCATACCTCTCCCGAGTTCTGGTACCCCTCTTAACCTTTCTGATGAATATCATCCAAATCGGACTATATTTGGATATAGCTGTCATATAGACCGATATCCCGATATGGTGTAATGAGCCTATAAAAGGAGCATTTTCCATCCTATTGGGTTGCCCAAAAAGAAATTGCCGATTTTTTAAAAGAAAGTAAATGCATTTTTAATAAAACTTAGAATGAACTTTAATCAAATATACTTTTTTTACACTTTTTTTTCTAAAGCAAGCTAAAAGTAACCGCTGATAACTGACAGAAAAAAAGAATGCAATTACAGAGTCACAAGCGGTGAAAAAATTTGTCAACGCCGACTATATGAAAAAACCGCAATTACTTTTTGGGCAACCATATTTCTATGCAATTTGGCACAGCTAGGTCCGGCACCCCTCTAAAACTTTTTGCTCCATATTTCTTTTTTATACCCACCACCGAAGAAGGGGGGTATATTCATGTTGTCATTCTGTTTGCAACACATCGAAATATTCATTTCCGACCCAATATAGTATATATATATATATATAGATTCTTGATCGTCGTTAAAATCTAAGACGATCCAGCCATGTCAGCCCTTCAGTTTTTCTGCTGAAATCACTCTACAGTCCTTAAAATTAGATATATTAAGCTGAAACTTTGGATAGATTCTTTTTTGTCCATAGGCAGGTTAAGTTCGAAGATGGGCTTTATGGGACTATATCTTGATAAAGCCCCCCCATATAGACCGATCTGCCGATTTAAGGTCTTAGGTCCACAAAAGCCGCATTTATTCTCCGATTTTGCTAAAGTTTGGGACTGTGAGTTGTGTTAGATTCAATTTGGCTCAGATCGGTCCAGATTTGCCATATAAAACGATCTCTCGATTTGAGGTGTTTGTTGTCCAATTTCGCTAAAATTTGGGACAATGAGATGAGTTAAGCTTCGACTTCTTTTTTATACCCACCACCATAGGATGGGGGTATACCAATCTAGTCATTCCGTTTGTAACACCCGGAAATATTGATCTACGATCTGATAAAGTATATATTCTGGATCGTCTCGATATTTTTAACGAAATCCATGGTGGTGGGTTCCCAAGATATGGCCCGGCCTAACTTAGCCCTCTTCTACTTGTTTCAACCTAACCTAACCCTTGTCTTCTGAAATTTTTGTAATACATAAATTTTCTTTCTTCTTCTTCAATCCAACAAAAGTTTTACTTTCATGTTCTTCTATATTTCAATGGCAATAGCAATATTTCTATGAAATCTCTCCTAGAATTTCATCGATGATTGATTTTGAAATAATTGCAAAACAATTTACTTCCGGTTAGATGACACATTTGCCAAAATCACATTTTCAAAATAACAAAACCAAACAACTTCCGAAAATTGGCTAAAAGTCAAAAAGGCGACTAGAAGACAAGACAAGGGTGAGCAATGGAAACAGGGCAAACAATTAGAAATGGACAACAATCACGCCACTGGAGACATAGGAAAAGGGCAAAGATGATATTTGTAATTGAAAATGGATGAGAAATCAATGAAAAGGAAGACTAGGAATATGAAGAAGGTAGTAAGGGTAGACATTTCAAAAATAAAAAAATGAGCAGCAATCAAACTGCCTGGTATGTAAAGAGAGTAACAATTGTAAAAGCAATTCAGGGAAAAAACGATTCAAGATCAGACCTCATTCATTTATTCAATCATTTTAAAGATGTTCTTTACGGACAGGAAAGATGATGTCAGTCTTTAGAAATTATCACCTTAGTCTCTATAAATTTGAAAGAAATTTGTAACACATTTTTCTTGAAGGGCATTGAAGCTGTTTTTGGCACAAAGGAGCAACGGCTTGAAATAAAAGTTGTATGCCGACATTTAGAAAAGTGGAAATCGAATATCACTTCCGCGCAACGAATTCTAAACGACAATAACAAATGGGCTGAAGACTAGCGGACAACAATCCAATGATGTTGGGAAAATGTTATCCAAAGAACCGGAAAGTTGTATTAAAATGCATGACATGAATGTTGTTGCGAGGGTTAAACGGCAATTGTTGGTTGTTAGCGAGAGAAGGGGCTTTTCAATGTTTTGAAATTCATTTTATTGGTGTCAAGGGCACAGTGGCCACAATTGAAAAAAAAATTAAAAAAAAAAATTTTAAGGAAAAATTTTGAAAAAAACCAACACCGTCCGTCAACCTATGACTGCGTCGTTGGCAATAGTGACTCGCACTCGAAGTGCGGTCTAAGAAGTGCTAACTGAAACTTCTTGCAAACTAATCAGGTCTTATTGTCAGTAAAGAAGACGTCGAGTGTGAACCTCTTTACGGCTAATAAAACGGCCTTAAGGGCAATAACAACCAGAAGGGTAAGGTCACGAACAGTCTTGAAGTGTAAAAAAGCGATAATCACCTTCTCTGAGGATGGCACAATTTACAACGTTTGGTTGCTGGGCCATGACGGAGTAAGGGGGAAACGATTTGGCAGTGAAGGCCAGAGAACTGCCGTCGATAAACTTGGTTAACACGAAGCCTTTCGGGTCGACGCAGTCCGATTTAAGAGCGTAGGCAACAAACGCACTGTGAAACAGCGAAACTGTCGGTAGGACGGCGAAAATCCTATGGGTTGATGTGGATCGTGAGAGGACGAGACCATTACTGAAAGGTAGTAAGAAGGAGGTCACTATAGCTTTTGGTGTAATAACAGGACACATATGACTACGAGCTCAAGTGATTAAATGTGTAGGGCAAGTGTGGAAGTTGATGAGAAGTTGGAGCATTTCCTATGTCATTGGCCGGCTTTCCCGGTTTACAGACACCGGTACTTAGGTGGGAACACCATACGAGACATGAACCAACATAGAAGAGTGGTAAGGAAAACAATTAAGGATTTTGTGAGTAGCCCAGAATTCCTAACTTAAAATGACGCATTTCAATTTAAGGACGTAGGCAACAAACGTATGCAACATTGTGGAACAGCGAAACAGTCGGTGAGATGGCGAAAATCCTATGGGGTGATCCGGATCGTGAGAGGGTGAGGCTTTTAGTGTCATAAAGAGACACATAGGACTACGAGCTCACTTATGTAAAATCGATGCGGCAAGTGATAGCATGTGGGGAAGTTGATGAGAATTTGGAGCATTTCCTATGTCATTGCCCGGCTTTCCCGGTTTACAGACACCGGTACTTAGGTGGGAACACCATACGAGACATGAACCAACATAGAAGAGTGGTATGGAAAACAATTAAGGATTTTGTGAGTAGCCCAGAATTCCTAACTTCAAATTTTCTTTTTCGAGGTTACTTCCTTAGTTTTTAGAGCGCACAACAAGCCGATTACTGGCTTAGGTGTATGTCCATAGTGGCATAGGGCGGATTAATATCCGCACTCTCTTTTCAACCTAACATAACCTAAGGACAATTTTATCCTTAAAAAACCAAAAATAAATCCTGCCATATTTTTTTTACGAAAATCCCCAAAATACCCCTTTCGGGCAAAGATGGTTTGTTTTTTTTTCGAATTTCTCCCACTGTGCGTCCTAGCGTTGACATGCCTTTCGTGCTAAGCGAATTTCTGGCTGCAGTACCGTTATATGATTAGGCAGGAGAAGCAGAACTCGGTATGAGGGCCCTCAATGTAGACGCCCAGACCTTTTGTTCCCTCTATCATTGAGCCGTCAGTAAAGGATGATGGCAATACCAGAGCCCCCTCAAACCAAGATATGCCCGCTGACAACAATGTCTCGCATTCGACCTCAAGTGATGTCTATTCGATTTGAAACCTTTTCTTATTCAATCAGATTTCATACAGTTGCCTCGGTTATACCGTGATGTTATGACCTATACCTATCTACTATCCTTTCTCCCATTGCCTAAGGTCTCATAGTAGTAGGGACTGCATTATACTTAATCTGCATGTGTAGGGTCGGACACCCAAAATTTTCTCCAGTGCCCTAGTAGACTTGGTGCTCATCGTCCCGCAAATGCAACCTTGCCCATGAAAATTCCATTAAGAAACAGGCGAAAACTTCTCACATATCAATGAGTGCTGTCTGTTCCAAGTTTAAGCTCAATGGTTAGGGGTATCCTTTTTTTAGCCAAGCCCGATAGGCTTGCCGCATTGCGACACCTCTTTAGAGAGTAGATTTTACAAGGCAAATCCCCGGTACGGGATGGCTGTCAGCCCACACAGGGCGGAACATTTAGGTCCGATCTGTGTGGTGTTCATTGCTATCACGAGAAGCTTAGCTGCAGGCTATTGGGCGCGTCCAAAGGTTGCGGCTGGTGGAATGCTCCATACGGAGTAGCTGCAACGGCAGTCGCGGACAATCGGCGGTATCGAGCGGAGAGTCTCAATGAGAGGTCGAGCGGCACCGACTCTCGCAGAAATTGGCGAGTTATTTGCTCGTTTAAATAACCCATAACCACCCTGTTCCCTGGAGGCCACCGTAGCGCAGAGGTTAGCATGTCGGCCTATGATGCTGAACGCCTGGGTTCGAATCCTGGCGGGACCAGCAGAGAAAATTTTCAGCGGCAACATTTGCTGGCAACATTTGCTGGCAACATTTGTGAGGTACTATGCCATGTAAAACTTCTCTCCAAAGAGGTGTCGCACTGCGGCACGCCGTTCGGACTCGGCTATAAAAAGGAGGCCTCTTATCATTGAGCTTTAAACTTGAATCGGACTCCACTCATTGACATGTGAGAAGTTTTCCCCTGTTCCCTAGTGGAATGTTCATGGGCAAAATTTGTATTGTGTACCCTGTTCCCGCGGTGATCGGTCATTTGACCGAAACGAGCTTGTTCACCTACAGGAGCTTGACGAGGATCGCCACCTCCACATGAATATGTGTCTACAAAAACAACAGGGCAAAATACCTCACAAAAATGTTTCCAGCATTAGAAGGGGAAAACCACCACTGTAATTTTTTTCTGATTTCCTTGACAGGATTCGAACCCATGCTTCCAGCTTCATAGGTGGACATGCTAACCCCTACGCTACGGTTGCCTCCCTCCGACAGCAATGTTTTATCCTGTTGCTGTCTTCGATTCACTCTTCCATCACATTGAGTCTCATAGCCGCAATGGCTGCCACATACATAATCTGTATGTTCATCAGGGTGGGTAAAACTTTTAATCGACAAAGCGGTTATCAATATCGGAATCTATGACATTATCTAAGAAAATTCGCACAATGAATATGTGGCTACAACAACAACAAGGCAAAGTACCTCACAAATGTCGTCAGCATTAGGAGGGGATAACCACCACTGAAAAATTTTTCTGATGTTCTCGCCAGGATTCGAACCCATGCTTTCTGCTTCATAGGCGGACATGCTAACCACTGCGCTACGGTTGCCTCCCTTATCGTCCCGCAGCAATGTTATAACATTAAGTCTCATAGTCTCATAGTCTCTCACTGCGGCTGCCACATACTTAATCTGTATTTTTATTAGGGTGGGTAAGACTTTTAATCGGCAAAGCGGTTATCAATATCGGAATCTACGGCTATATCTAAGAAAATTCGCCCAATAGACCATGGCTCAAAATTCCAAATTGAGCTTCCGGGTTAAGCGACAAAGTCCTTCTGTTGGATGGTATCTTTCAATGTGATGTTCAAATCTGAACCGATTTTGATGTAATTTCGACATCCTTTCAGATGGGTAACTACTTCCTTATGTGAGTAAATCGAGCGATATTTATATAAGTCTACATCTAAATCCGAACCCATTTTTACTAAAATTCAAAGCGTTTTCTTTTAGGCTAAAAAGGTGAATTTCGATATGCTTGGGTAAGAAATGCGATCTCTAGTTTGTTTACAAAAAATGTTAGAAAGCACGGACAGACGTACATAGCCAACAAATCTTCAGCCCTTTCGTCTGGTTCTAGAAGATAAATTAGATATGGAAGGACTTTGCCGTAAAGAACCGGAAACTCCATTTGATTTTCGACCTATAATTTCTTAGAATTTGTCATAGACATCCATTTTGATAACCGCATTGTGTTTTTGTTTTTTTGGTCCACACAAATTGACCCACCCTAATGTTTATAGGTCGTTGGTTTAGAATTGTCTCCAGTGTCGTAGTATGCGTGATTCTCATCTCCCCGTCTATGCTTAGACAACACGCTCGCTGAACCTTCTGCAACTTCACACATATTCTCCATTGTCGTCCGTGTCTTAAATAAAACCCCATTTACACTGCTCTTAAAATTCCGATTTAATGGCTCGATCATCTGTTTTCTCTTTATAAAATCAGCTGACGAGATTTAATGCGCAGTGTAAACGGGGTTAAAGTATTGGTCTAGTCACGCTCCTGTAAAGCCAGTGGACCATCTTTGATTCGGACTTTTGTCCGAGGCGTATGTCAATGTTGGTCTAATCACGCTATTGTAGAGACCACCGTAGCGCAGAGGTTAGCATGTCCGCCTATGAGGCCAAACGCATTGGTTCGAATACTGACAAGAACATCAGAGCTCTTTTTTTGGCACTGGTTATCCCCTCCTAATGCTGGCGACATTTGTGGGTTAGGTTAGGTTAAAGTGGTAGTCTGCCATCAGACTGACTTAGACGTTTTCGCCCATTGTGATACCACAGGAACAGAAAAAGGAAGATGCCTTCTAGTTCCTACCGTTGAACCATCCAGATCGCTTTGAACAGCCCAATAACTTGCGAATGTTTGACATCCGCTAAATCAGACAGGTTCTCAAAGAAATGAGAACCTAAAGTGGAACTCCTTCTAACTGCTAGTGAAGTTTTTCTATAGTCTCTTCTTCCTCGATGTCCCTACAGCTTCTGCAAAAGTCGTTGTTGACAACCTTCAGTCTGTCAGCATGTTTTCCGATTAGACAGTGACCTGTCATGACAGTAACAATGACTGAGACATCTGTTCTAGCCAATGACAGCATAGCAGTAGACCTCTTCAAGTCTAGATAAGGCCACATAGTTTTGGAATGCTCACAGTCCCCTCTTTGTGACCATCTATCATTCGTTGTCCTCCGGGCCTAGTCCTGAAATCTTAGCTTACATGTCGCTAGAGGCATACCCATAGATTCCAGTATCCCTAGAATGGGTAGGGTAGTTCCTTGTCTCTCAAGCTCTTCCGCTTTACAATTTCCTAGGATATTTCTGTGGCACGGCAACCAGAACAAGTGAATTTTCAACTGTTCAGCCATCTCGTTGAGAGATCTGCGACAGTCGAGGGCGGTTTTTGTGTTTAGAATTTCGTTCTCCAGGGATTTAATGGCTGATTGGCTGTCTGAGAAGATATTTATGCCAATCGTCGCAATGAGATTATATCTTAGCCATTCCACCACTTCCTTATTAGCAAGGATCTCCGCTTAATACACACTGTAGTGGTCGGGTAACCTTGGCGATAAGACCAGTTCCAGATTTTTAGAGTACTCCCCAAAGGCCACCTGGTCGTTTAGTTTAAAACCATCAAGCAATCCTTTGGATCCGGTTAAGTATTGAGCAGTAGGTGGACTTTTGAAGCGCCGTCCACCAGACCACAACACCATATAGCATTATAGGTCTCACAACTGCAGTATATACCCAATGCATGACACGCGGTCTTAACCCCCAACTTTTGCCAATGGCTCTCTTGCAGGTGTTCAGGGCAAGAGTGGCCTTTCTTGTCCATTCCAAAATGTTGGATTTGAAGTTCAATTTCCTGTCCTGCATAACACCCAGGTATTTTGCGCTTTCTGTAAATGGAACATTCTCTCTACCCAAGGAGACAGGTTCCACGGTAGGCACTTTGTATTTCCTGCTGAAAAGAACTATTTCTGTCTTACCCGGATTTATACCTAGACCACTTTCGGTAGCCCACTTTGCTGTTGCATGTAGAGCTTCCCGAAGTATGCCTCTTAGAGTAGTGGTGACTAAAAGAGTAGAAACTTCTTATCGCCCAAAGGATTTTCAGTTAGACACAATTTCCCTAATAGCCTCCAGCGAATGCATACCAGTGGCAATCTCTTCTGGCGCCACGTGGTCCATTGGAGAATTTCCCGGGAAATGTTTATTCTAGTGTTCCTCACATTCTAGACATTGTCCATACATTCTCTGACTTCTGAATATACCCCACCGTAATAGGTCTCGAGGGGAGGCCACCGTAGCGCAGAGGTTAGCATGTCCGCCTATGACGCTGAACGCCTGGGTTCGAATCCTGGCGAGACCATCAGAAAAAATTTTCAACGGTGGTTTTCCCCTCCTAATGCTGGCAACATTTGTGAGGTACTAGGCCATGTAGAACTTCTCTCCAAAAAGGTGTCGCACTGCGGCACGCCGTTTGGACTCGACTATAAAAACGAGGCCCCTTATCATTGAGCTTAAAACTTGAATCAGACTGCGCTCATTGATATGTGAGAAGTTTGCTCCTGTTCCTTAGTGGAATGTTCATGGGCAAAATTTGCAATTTGCAATAGGTCTCGAGGACCGAATCTTCTTTGTGAGGTACTTTGCCATGTAAAAACTTCTCCTCAAAGAAGTGTCGCTCTGCGCCACGCCGTTTGGACTCGGCTATAAAAAGGAGGTACCTTATTTTTGAGCTTAAACTTGAATCGGACAGCACTCAGTGATATACGAGAAGTCTGCCCCTGTGCCTTAATGGAATGTTCATGTGCAAAATTTGCAATTGGTCCAAACACGCTCCTGTAAAGCCAGTAGAATATCTTCGGAGTCAGGTTGCATTTGCAGCCGACAGCCCGCCTACCTACAGCTTGTCTATCCAACAGTCAACGTAGCTAAAGCCCAACTTCTAAGTTCCCTCCTGGATGTGAACTTTTTCTTCCTGTTCAGTTTCCCATGTTTAGAATCCTAGGTCTAGCATAGTGGTATGCCACCTCCAATATTTTTTCGACCTTTCTTCTTGAGGTACAGAATAAAATTTTTGTACCACTGTGATGTTTTATGGCCGTAATATCATTTTAATTTACCACCACTGTGCCTTACCAACATAGGTGTTAAAAACCTCTCATTAGACACTACTTAGCGCAAGTTGCAAACCCAGATGATGCAGATGCTGTTTTTCGGCCA
Source organism: Stomoxys calcitrans (assembly GCF_963082655.1). NCBI lineage: Eukaryota > Metazoa > Arthropoda > Insecta > Diptera > Muscidae > Stomoxys > Stomoxys calcitrans. The sequence continues at coordinate 28,000,919 of NC_081555.1, read as the reverse complement.
TTCAAATGGGACTATTCGTATGTTAAATGGCGGCTGCAATTACCTCTGTCTCTTTTTTGCACATACACACACACACACACACACATCTACTCTCTCTCTCACTATTACTCAAATACTTATGCACACCTTGACACTTTCACCATATCGAGTAGTTGTTCAAAGTGGTTAATTGTGAGGTATGTACCATGTAGCCCTTATCCCAAATCAGAGAGAGAGACCATACTACAAACGAACATGGAAGAATACAATGCCAAAAATCATTGTTGTTTGTTGCCTGATGATGTTTAGCCCTAGCAACGGCAGTTGCAGTTGGCTGTTTACACATGCCATTATCCTTTTTGATTGCCGCATTTGAAGGGTTTCGGCTTCACATTGAATGGCTTAGGGCACGTTGACAAAATTTTCAATGTTTCATTTGATTTGATTTTTTACGCCTCTATTATGGGCCAGAGTTATTTGTCAAATAGCAAAAAAAATTGGAGAAAAAACAAAAACAAAAATGACATATTCACCCATGAAGGATGAAAATTGAAAGAGGGTTGTTTGGCTTTTGATGTATTTCAGATTTAAATCGTATATGCCCTCTATTCTGCAATTGAGGGATGGAAGGATGTTTCTCCCTGCCATGCCAGCGATAAATGTTAAATACAATTTCAAGGATAATTAACTTTCAGCTAAATTGAATGTATTTACTGGACTGATTATCATACCTACAATGGCAGTTGGAATGCCCAATGCTTTGGCAGATGGAAGGACGACGCTTTGAAAAGGCTTGGCTTGCTTGCTGTAAGTACATTTGTGCTTGCAGGCTAACACTTCCAGCAAGAGCTGCGGGCTTAAGGGATGAAGAGTGTGATAACACAAACATCGAGCCGCAATATGTGGTTATTAATAATTTCGTTATGAAAATCGTCTCAAGAAGAAAAAAAGTCCTTTTTGAGGTGAGGCTAAGATTAAAACGATTTCATAATTGAGGTTTGTAATTTATCAATCTTATGCTGCTGTTTTAATCCTTTGACAAGTTTTACTGCTGTTCTGGAATTTATGCAAGAATGTGGAAGATTGCCTTTTGCTGGGATATTTGTATTGAAGAGAGAAATCAAGTCGAATGCAATTTTTCATAGGATTAAGTTTGTTTACATAAAAATGGACCTTTGATATAAGGTGAGAACAAAGAATTTTCATATCTCATTTATTATTGAGGTATGAGTATTTATTAACTGGTTTTAAAGTAAGAATGACAGGCGAGAGGAAGAAACTTCAATTTTTTGCCTATCACCCAAAGAAGTTATGAACAAATTAAACACTGTTAAGAATATCCTGAATGGTAGAATTTTGAACACAAACCTGGGAATGTGGGACCCAATATCGTAAGTGTAGAACTTTCATTGGAATTTTTATACCCACCAGCATAGGATGGGGTTTATACTAATCGAATCATTCCGTTTGTAACACCTCGAAGAAATATTGATTTTTTACACTCTATATCTAGTCTTAATCGTTTTCAATTTCTAAGCAGATCCAGGTATGTCCGTCCGCCTGTCTGTCTAAATAACGATAATGATAGAAGAATAAAGATTTTGCACAATTTATAGGCGGTGGGCTGTATTTATGTGTGCTGCAGGCCCGAAATACGAACTGGCTCCGAATAGAGTGCACAGGCTTTACGGGAGCATGATTAGACCAATACCAACTTACTTATGGGCAGGAACCCGAATCAATTATGCAAAGAATCTGAAAGAGGCTTTGAGATAGCGAACATTTGGGCTTCGGCCTAAGACTGGAAAACTATCAATAATCGTATTACTCGATATTTCCAATAAAAAATATCGATACTATCGTTAATTAGCCATCACCTATATTTCAAACGCAAATAAGAAGTAACAAGTAAAAGCGTACCTAGCTCGGCCAAGTCGGATCTTGGGAACCCACCACCATGGATAAAATATGGGAGTTTTATCTGGTAATAGACCTATTTGGACCGTACTTGGCACAGTTGTTGAGACGCATAACATAAAATTTCAGCCAAATCGAATAAAAATTGCGGCTTGTTGAGCTCAAGAAACAAATCAGGTTATAAATCGATTTGGACAGTACTTGGCACAGTTGTTGAGTGCCATAACTGAACAATATCTGCAGCCAAATCGGATGAAAATTGAGGCTTCCAGGGGCTCAAGAAGTCAAATCGGGAGGTCGGTTTATATGGGAGCTATATCAGGTTAAAGACTGATTTGGACCGTACTTGGTACAGATCTTGAAGTCATGACGGAACACCATGTGCAAAATTTCAGATAAATCGGACAAAAAGGGCCCAAGAAGTTAAAACGGTCGGTCAGTTTATATGGAAGCTATATTAGGTTATGAATCGATTTGAACCATACTTAGCACAGTTGTTAAAAGTTATAACAGTACACTTCGTGCAAAATTTAAGCCAAATCGGACAAAAATTGCGGCTTCCAGGGGCTGAAGAAATCAAATCGTGAGATCTGTTTATATGAGAGCTATATCAGGTTATAGGCCGATTTGAACCGTACTCGGCACAGGTGTTGTAAGTTGAAAAATATCAATACATGCAAAATTTCAGTTAAATCGGATGAAAATTGAGGCTTCCAGGGGCTCATGAAGTCAAATCGGGAGATCGAGTTATCGAAATCAAGATCCGAGATCGGAATCAATTGGAGCTATATCAGGTTATGAACTGATTTGAACCATACTTGGAGCAGTTGTTAGAAATTAGAACGAAACACTTTAGGCAAAATTGCGCCCTCTAGTGGCTCTAGAAGTCAAGATGCAAATTCGGTTTATATTGGAGCTATTGTATATTAGGCTATTAATCGATTTAAATCATACCTTACACAGTTGTTGATGGTCAAGCCAAAACACTTCACGTAAAATTTCAGCCAAATTGGGTAATAATTTCTCAAGAAATCAAGATCCGAGATCGGTTTTTATGGGTGCTATATCAGGTTATGAACCGATTGAGTCCATTATAGACAGATTTGCTGGAAGTCAAAATAAAACACTTGGTGCAAAATTTCAGCCAAATTGGATAATAATTGCGCCCTCTAGAGGCTCAAGAAGTCAAGTTCCGAGATCGGTATATATGGGAGCCGATGAACCGATTTAAACCATACTTAGCATAGTTTTTGATGTTCAAACTAAAATACTTCGTGCAAAATTGCAGCCAAATCGGATAAGAATTGCGCCCTCTAGCGGTTCAAGAAGTCAAGATCCGATATCGCTTTATATGGCAGCTATACCAAAACATGGTGCGATTTGGGCCCTTTTAAAATCTCAATCGACCTGCACTTTTAAGAAGTGTTTATACAAAATTTCAAGCACCTAGCTTTACTCCTTCGAAAGTTAACATGATTTCGACAGATAGAGAGACAGTGGCACGGACAGACGACGGCACATGGCTAAATCGACTAAGAATGTCGAGACGATCAGATCAATATTTCGATGTATTACAAACGGAATGACGAAATGCGTATGGTGAAGGGTATAAAAACGACAGACGAACTAAGGGCACAGAAAGGTTATGCAGACAGACGGACGTGGCAAAAGCGCAATAGCAGGAATTTCTGATTCCAACTACACATTTTAGCACAGCCACAGTAGTGGTGCAGGGTACAGTTAATGATTTAGTAATAAATTCCATATACATGTATACTTATCTCATCAATTTCCTAGCATGAATAAAATACTCAATTCAATTCCTTATAAAGCACTACATTCAACTTTGGACGTTGTGGTGGCAAGGGTTATTGTTAACCGATTGTCATAATATTTCGAATTTTGCTTATTGGGGTCAAAAGGAAACAAATGAAAGGAGTATGCGTTTCTCTATATGCAAAAAATAATTCTGCTTTATAGCATGGGACGGTCTAATGTAGATGTACTATTGGGTTGCCCAAAAAGTTATTGCGGATTTTTCATATAGTCGGCGTTGACAAATTTTTTCACAGCTTGTGACTCTGTAATTGCATTCTTTCTTCTGTCAGTTATCAGCTGTTACTTTTAGCTTGCTTTAGAAAAAAAGCGTAAAAAAAGTATATTTGATTAAAGTTCATTCTAAGTTTTATTAAAAATGCATTTACTTTCTTTTAAAAAATCCGCAATTACTTTTTCAATGCCTCATCAGTTAGGATGCTTAGTTGGCTGTTTCTGGTGGTCTTTCGTTGGATTGACAATGAAAATGCCACGTTGTGGTGTGCCCTATATCGCTCTATGTTTTATCCTCCTTATAACTCACAGGAACCAGCTCCTTGACATAAGTGCAAGAATTTTCTTCACCAACTCTAGAAGACAATATGAGAAGATATCCTTTTCCTAAATCCCTATCCATTGAAATAGGTAAGCACATGCATGTCCAAAGTATTTAAAAGTAATTTTTATTACTTAACATCATTAACATCAACCCTACAGTGGGGCCATAATAAATGACAGTTTAAGTCCACCAAGAAAAACAAAAAGGAAATGCGTAATTCAAATACAATATAAACCGGATGTTAAATCCTCAAAATAACCGATTCATTCTTGACAATCACCACCAAAGATGACAACATTTTGCCGAGAGACATACTCGCTGAGAAAGAGGAAACAAAAAATAAAGAAAAGGTGTAAAAAAACATAACGACCATTACAAATCGAAAAAAAAGAATTGTTAGAACCGAATTTTCTAAAGAGGAAGAAGAATTTGAAAAAAAAGAACGTTAACAATAAGACAATGATGCAAAGACAATAAATTTCCAATGGTATTAACAAAGGTGATGTAAAAAGAAAAAAAATTACAAAACGATATCGAAGAAAAGAAACGAAAAGAGATTGATTTGTATGGCTAAAATTTGGGGAAAAAGGAACTTTTCTTTCATAGATGTACAATCGAAGCAGCCTAGTTGTTAATAAAAAGTAGCCTCAGAAGGAAGTGAAATCCTAAAGAATTGTATTGTCCATTGACAAATGGTTTTTTTCTGGCTATTATCTTGCTGTTGCTACTATTAGTCCTCGTTGCACTAGGAACAATTTTCAACACTCACGTTTTGTTTGTATAGTAAAAATCTGTATACTTATGTACGAGTACTACATTTTAAGTCTACAGAGTGCACTGCACTGTAGTTTTTATACCCTACACCATAGGATGGGGGCATACTAAATTCGTCATTCTGTTTGTAACTCCTCGAAATATTCGTCTAAGACCCCATAAAGTATGTTCTTGATCGTCATAACATTTTAAATCGTACTAGCTATGTCCGTCCGTCCATATGTGCCATATAAACCGATCTGGGGTCTTGACATCTTGAGCCGCTAGAGCGTACAATTCTTATCCGACTTTGCTGAAATTTTGCATTAGGTGTTTTATTATGACTTCCAACAACTGTGCTGAGTATGGTGGAAATCGGTCTATAACCTGATATAGCTGCCATATAAACCGATCTGGGGTCTTGACTTCATGAGCCTCTAGAGGGCGCAATTCTTATCCGATTGGAATAAAATTTTGCACGACGTGTTTCACTATGTCTTCCAACAAATGTGCTAAGTTAGGTTCAAATCGGTCCATAACATGATATGGCTGCCATATAAACCGATCTGGGGTCTTGACTTCTTGAGCCACTAGAGGTCGCATTTCTTATCCGATTGGAATGAAATTTTGCACAAAGTATTTTGTTATGATATCCAACAACTGTGCCAAGTATGTTTCAAATCGGACGATAACCTGATATAGCTGCCATAGAAATCGATCTGGGGTCTTGACTTCTTGAGCCTCTAAAGCCTCTAGAAGGCGCAATTCTTATCCGATTGGAATGAAATTTTGCACGACGTGTTTTGTTATGACTTCCAACAACTGTGCTAAGAATAGTTCAAATCGGTTCATAATCCGATATGGCTGCCATATAAACCGATCTGGGGTCTTGACTTTATGAGTCTCTAGAGGGCGCAATTCTCATCCGAATGGAATAAAATTTTGCACGACCTGCTTCACTATGACTTCCAACAAATGTGCTAAGTTAGGTTCAAATCGGTCCATAACATGATATGGCTGCCATATAAACCGATCTGGGGTCTTGACTTCTTGAGCCACTAGAGGTCGCATTTCTTATCCGATTGGAATGAAATTTTGCACAAAGTATTTTGTTATGATATCCAACAACTGTGCCAAGTATGGTTCAAATCGGACGATAACCTGATATAGCTGCCATAGAAATCGATCTGGGGTCTTGACTTCTTGAGCCTCTAAAGCCTCTAGAAGGCGCAATTCTTATCCGATTGGAATGAAATTTTGCACGACGTGTTTTGTTATGACTTCCAACAACTGTGCTAAGAATAGTTCAAATCGGTACATAACCTGATATAGCTGCCATATAAACCGATCTGGGATCTTGACTTCTTGAGCCTCTAGAGGTCGCAATTATTATCCGATTTGCCTGAAATTTTGTACGACGGATTCTCTCATGACCATTAACATACGTGTTTATTATGGTCTGAATGGGTCTGTAGGCCGATACAGCTCCCATATAAATCGATCTCTCTATTTTACTTCTTGAGCCCACAAAGGGCACAATTCTTATTCGAATTGGCTGACATTTTACACTGGTCTCCAACATATAATTTAATTGTGGTTCAAACCGGACCATATCTTTATATCGCTCTAATAGCAGAGCAAATCTTTTCTTATATCCTGTTTTGCCTAAGAAGAGATGCCGGGAAAAGAACTCGACAAATGCGATACATGGTGGAGGGTATATAAGATTCGGCCCGGCCGAACTTAGCACGCTTTTACTTGTTTTACACTTTTTTTCTAAAGCAAGCTAAAAGTAACAGCTGATAACTGACAGAAGAAAGAATGCAATTAAAGAGTCACAAGCTGTGAAAAAATTTGTCAACGCCGACTATATGAAAAATCCGCAATTACTTTTTGGGCAACCCAATAATTGCGCCCTCTATTGGCTCAAGAAGTCAAGATCCCAGATCGGTTTATATGGCTGCTATATCAGGTTCTGGACCGATTTGAACCATTCCTAATAAAGTTGTTGGAAGTCATAACAAAACACATTGTGCAAAAGTTCAGCCAAATCGGATAGAAATTTCGCACTCTAGACGCTCAAGAAGTCAAGATCCCAGATCGGTTTATATGGCAGCTATATCAGGTTATAAACCGATTTAAACCATACTCAGTACAGTTGTTGGAAGTCATAATGAAACGCCTCATGCAAAATTTCAGCCAAATCGGATAAGAATTGTGCCCTCTATTGGCTCAAGAAGTCAAGACCCAAGATCCGTTTATATGTCAGCTATACCAGATTATGAACCGATTTGAACCATACTTACGACAGTTATTGGAAAGGATACCAAAGCACTACGTGTAAAATTTCAGTCAAATCGGACAAGAATTGCGCCCTCTAGAGGCTGAAGAAAATCAAGACCTAAGATCGGTTTATATGGCAGCTATATCAAAACATGAACAGATTTGACCCATTTACAGTCCCAACCGACCTAGACTAATAAAAAGTATTTGTGAAAAATTGCAAGCGGCTAGCTTAACGGAAGACGGAAGGACGAACGGACATGGCTAGAACAACTATAATGATATGACGATCAAGAATATATATTGGGTTGCCCAAAAAGTAATTGCGGATTTTTTAAAAGAAAGTAAATGCATTTTTAATAAAACTTAGAATGAACTTTAATCAAATATACTTTTTTAAATTTTTTTTCTAAAGCAAGCTAAAAGTAACAGCTGATAACTGACAGAAGAAAGAATGCAATTACAGGGTCACAAGCTGTGAAAAAATTTGTCAACGCAACGACTATATGAAAAATCCGCAATTACTTTTTGGGCAACCCAATATATATTTTGGGGGGTCTCAGACGCATATTTCGAGGCGTTACTAAGAGAATGGCGAAGTTAGTATACCTCCATCCTATGGTGTAGAGTATAAAAATGATTTAACTTTTATATGATTTAATCTGGCATATATCTATGCTCTAAGCCTCAATTCCTTAAATCCTTATGCACTTGCCATAAAGTACGGGATTTTCTACACACTATTTTTGTTCTTAGCCATATACTAACTAACACTTCCTTAAACTTCCTCTACACTTCCTTACAGCAATCACAGCTTGAGTTGATGTCCAACAAAGACTCAGCAATGACTAATACTAGCAGGGCTTCAATAGTTTCCTAAAAGATGAAGAAGAAAAAAAAAAACACAGAAATGTAATCAGATGTCGATTTATTTCAAATCTCTAAACTCATGCACTGCGTCAAGTATTGTGGAAAAAGGTGTTACTGGCATCTCCTTGGGTGCATAGGTAATTGTGAAAGATGGTAAGTAAGGTCACTTCCTCTGCAACTGCATTGGTATGTGAGTGTGGCCGGATGATGGCACACACACACACGCGTTACCATCAATCTCGGCTGTTCTACTGGTCTGACAACATTTGCATTCTTTGATGCATTTTATGAATGAATTTGTTGTTTTTGTTTTTTGTGCTATTAGCCGAAATGCAATCCCACAGAGCTATTGTCCCCTTTAAGGTTTTTTTTTTCATTGCTGTGGGTCTGCAGTTTTTCTCTAAATTGCTTTGAGGGCGATTTTTAGTGGCATTCATTGTGAGTTCATTTAAGGATTATGACACTTTTTGAAAGGCCGCTTTGCATACATCGGCTCCCTATAGAGTTTAAGAAATTCATTCAGCAACTTAGAGACTGTCTAAGCCTTAAAATTAATTACTTTTTATGAGTTCTTGCTGCCTGCTATCTCAGACGTTTAGCTGCCATAGCAATTTGATGTTGGACAGGTTGGGTGTTGTGGCGATGAACTGCCTAAAGGACAGGCATGCAAAGTTTATCCTTTCTTATTTATAAAAACATTTGTTGAAATTCTCACTATTAAAATCCCTTTCCTGCTAGGCTTATCGACTGCCAGATATTGCTTTTGCTTCGCTTTATGGCCAAATAAAGCTCAAGCACTCACTCACCCTGCTGCAAGCACCTGCCGCTCTTCACTTTGACTTGGCATGTCTACGTTGTTAATTGAGGACACTCTTGTGACAAGAGTTGGAATATTGTTTTTCCTTTTGAATGTACGAGTGAGAGCATAGGATTGTTATTTCGATACTGCTTTCGTATTGGGAATTCACAAAACTATCATGACAATGTGACATTTATGACATTTTGTAGCATATATTGCTTAATATTAACATTGGCAGCTATATGCGATTCCTTTGCCTCAAATACCCGCACCAAGGCATACATGTCAACTTTTCAACTTTATGGCAAGAAGTTCCATTTACTGCCACCTCCCACCCTATTTTGTAAGAAACATGTGGTCTTTTATTTCGTCACTACACCTTTTCAAGCTTCAGAAGTATGAAGTACTTCTTTATTTATTATGCAATGATTGAATGATTGGTTTATGATTTCGCCCTCATAAAACTAAGGAACCCTCTTGTGAAAAGGGTTATATTACTTTTATGGTACTTGAGTAGAGGAATCAAGTTTCTTGTCATATTGAACAAGTAAAAAGGCGTTAAGATTCGGCCATGCAGAACTTTGGGTACCCACCACCTCGGGTACATATGTAAATCATCTTTTCTAATGATCCGGGGAAAAATGCATAATTTATGCCTCCATAGCAGCTATATGGAAGTTTGGTCCGATTTGGTCCAAATACTTATAAGTACAAGTCATTGTTCAATTTGGGCCAAGTTGCAGAAAAATGTCGAAGAGCCTAACCCAACTCACTGTCTCAAATTTCGGCGACGTCGGACAACAAATGCTCCTTTTATGGGCTTAAAACCTTAAATCGAGAGATCGGTCTATATGGCAGCTATATCCAAAACTGGACCTTTCTGTGCTACATTGCAGAAGGATGACGAGTGGCCTAACACAACTCACTATCCCAATTTTTAGCAAAATCGGATAATAAATGTCCCTTTAATGGGCGTAAGACCTTAAACTGGGAGATCGGTCTATATGGCAGCTATATCCAAATCTGGACCGATCTGGGCCAACTTGGGAAAGGATGTCGAAGGGCCTAACACAACTCATTGTCCCAATTTTTGGCAAAATCGGACAATAAATGCGCCTTTTATGGCCGTAAGACCTTAAACTGGGAGATCGGTCAATATTGCAGCTATATCCCAATTTAGACCGATCTAGGCCAAATCAAAGATAGATGTCGAGTGACCTAAAACAATTCACTGTCCCCAATTTTGGCAAAATCGGATAATATATGTGGCTTTTATGGGCCCAAGACCCTAAATCGGCGGTTCGGTCTACATGGCAGCTATACCCCAATCTAGACCGATCTAGGCCAAATTGAAGAAGGACGTCGAAATACCTAATACAACTCACTGTCCCAAATTTCAGCAAAATCGGATAATAAATGAGGCTTTATGGGCCTAAGACCCTAAATCGGCGGATCGCTCTATATGACAGCTATATCCAAATCTAGACCGATCTGGGCCAAATTGGAGAAGGATATCGAAGGGCCTAACACAACTCACTATCCTAATTTTTGGCAAAATCGGATAATAAATGCGCATTTTATGGGCTCAAAACCTTAAATCGAGAGAACGGTCTATATGGCAGCTATATCCAAAACTGGACCGATCTGGGCCAAATTAAAGAAGGATGTCGAAGGGCATAACACAACTCAATGTCCCAATTTTTTGCAAAATCGGACAATAAATGCGCCCTTTATGGGCGTAAGACCTTAAACTGGGAGATCGGTCTATATGGCAGCTATATTCCAATCTAAACCGATCTAGACCAAATTGAAGATAGATGTCGAGTGGCCTAACACAACTCACTGTCCCCAATTTTGGCAAAATCGGATAACAAATGTGGCTTTTATGGGCCCAAGACCCTAAATCGGCGGATCGGTCTATATGACAGCTATATCCAAATCTAGACCGATCTGAGCCAAATTGAAGAAGGATGTCGAAGGGCCTAACACAACTCAATGTCCCAAATTTCAGGGAAATCGAACAATAAATACACTTCTTATAGGCCCATTCCCCAAATCGAGAGATCGGCTTATATGGCAGCTATATCTAAATATGGACCGATGTCGAAGAGCCTAACACAATTCGCTATACCAAATTTCAGCGAAATCGGACAATAAATTTAACTTTTATGGGTCAAAAACCTTAAATCGAGTGATCGGCCTATATGGCAGCTATATTTAATCTGGACCAACCTGGGCCGTATTGAAAAAGTATGTCGAGATGCCTAACACAACACTCTGTCCAAAATCTCAGCGAAATCGGAAAATAAATGCGCCTATTTTGGGCCCAAGACTATAAATCGAGAGATCGGTCTATATGGCAGTTATATCCAAATCTGGGCCAAATACAACTTGCTGTCCCAAAATTTTTGGGAAATCGGTCGATAAATGCGCTTTTTATGGACTCAAAACCCTAAATCGAGAAATCGGTCCATATCCCAAACCTCTTAATGAAGAGATTGGCCCATACGACAGCTATATCCAAATCTGGACCGCTCTGGGCCAAATCAAACAAGGATGTTTAGAGGCCTAACAAAATTCACTGTCCGAAATTTCTGCGAAATCGAATAATAAATGTGGTCTTAATGGGCCTAAGACCTTAAATCGGCAGATCAGTATATATGGGGTAGCCCCCAAGATAAAGTCCGATATAATTCATTTTCGAACTTAGCTTTCCCATGGACAAAAAAAATCTGTCTATTTTCTCTCTATTTTTAAAGACTCTATCGTGATTTCAACAGACAGACGGATAGACATGGCTTAGATTTTTATACCCATGGGGGTATACTAATCTAGTCATTCCGTTTGTAACACCTCGAAATATTTATCTGGGACCCCATAAAGTGTATATATTCTCCATCGTCTCGACATTCTGATTCGATCTAGCCATGTCCGTCCGTCCGTCTGCCGAAATCACGATAGCGGTCGAACGCGTAAAGCTAGCCGCTTGAAATTTTGCACAGATACTAAGTATTGATGGGATATATCGGTTCAGATTTAGATATAGCTCCCATATACACCGATATCTCGATTTGAACCCTTACAAGCCGCAAATTTTTTCCGATTTGGCCGAAATTTTGCACCAAGTGTTTTGTTGTGACTTCCAATAACTGTGACAAGTGCGGTTCAAATCGGTATATAACCTAACATAGCTCCCATATAAACCGATCTCCCGATTTGATTTTTTTTAAGCCCCTGGAAGCCTCTGTATCATGGTAATAAATTCAATGATTTGCAAGCGTTGCTCGTTAGTAAGTCTATTCATGATGAAATGTCAAAGCATACTGAGCATCTTTCTCTTTGACACCATGTCTGAAATCCCACGTGATCTGTCAAATACTAATGCATGAAAATCCTAACCTCAAAAAAATCACCCTTTAGCTCCCAAGACTCGACTTCTTGAGCTTCTGGAAGCCGCAAATATTGTCCGATTTAGATGAAATTTTGCACGTAGTGTTCTGTTATGACTTCCAGCGGCTGTGTCAAGTATGGTCCAAATCGGTCTATAACCTGATATAGCTTCTATATAAACCGATCTCCCGATTTGACTTCTTGAGCCTCTGGAAGCCGCAATTTTTGTCTTATCTCTCCGAAATTTTGCATGTGGTGTTCGTTATGACTTTAAACAACTGTGCCAAGTACTGCCGGAGTCGGTCTACAACCTGATATAGCTCCCATGAAAACCAGTCTCCCGATTTGACTTCATGAGCCCTAGGTTAGGTTAGGTTAGATTTAAGTGGCAGTCCGCCATCAGACTCACTTAGAGCTTTTCGTCCATTGTGATACCATAGGAACGGTAGAAGGAAGATGCCTTCTAGTTCCAACCGTTGAACCATCCAGATTGCTTTAAAAAGCTCAATAACTTCCCAATGTTCACATCCGCAATGAGAACCTAAAGTGGAACTCCTTCTAACTGCTAGTGCGGGACACAAACAGTAGGTGTTCTATAGTCTCTTCTTCTTCGATGTCCTCACAGCTTCTGCAAAAGTCGTTGCTGGCAACCTTCAGTCTGTCAGCATGTTTTCCGATTAGACAGTGACCTGTCATGACGGACACAATGACTGAGACGTCTGTTCTAGGCAATGACAGCAAAGCAGTAGACCTCTTCAAGTCTAGATTAGGCCACATAGTTTTGGAATGCTCACAGCCCCCTCTTTGTGGCCATCTATCATTCGTTGTCCTGCGGGCCTGATCCTGACAACTTAGCTTACATGTCGCTAGAGGCATATCCACAGATTCCAGTGTCCCTGGAACGTGTAGGGTAGTTCTTAATCTTGCAAGCTCATACGCTTTACAATACCCTGGGATATCTCTGTGGCCCGGCACCCGGATCAGGTGAATTTTGAACTGTTCCGCCATCTCGTTGAGAAATCTGCGACAGTCGTGGGCGGTTTTTGGTTTCAGAAATTCGTTCTCCAGGGATTTAATGGCTGCCTGGCTGTCTGAGTAGATATTTATGCCAATCGTCGTAATGAGATTATATCTTAGCCATTCCACCACTTCCTTAATTGCAAGGATATCTGCTTGATACACACTGCAGTGGTCGGGTAACCATTTCGATATGGCCAGTTCTAGATCTTTAGAGTACACCTCAAAGCCCACGTGATCGTTTAGTTTGAAACCATCCGTATAGAAGTCTATGTAACTTCTGTTACCAGGGATATCGTAGTTCCAATCGGTTCTATCCGGAATAGTGGTACAGTACTTTTTATCAAAAAGCGGCTCAGTTAGGGTGTAATCCCCACTGACTGGAACATCGATTATTGTGTTAAAGATAACACAGTGTCCGTAGCCGCTACATGAGAAAGGTCCCTTAACCTCACGGCAGTGGTCACTGCAATTTGTCTAGCCACAATATACGGAGTCATATGTTGTAGCATTCAAATCAGTGCATCAGATGGTGTCGTCCTCAGTGCGGCTGTGATGCACAAACAAGCCATCCTTGGGATCCGGTTAAGTATTGAGCAGTAGGTGGATTTTTGAAGCGCCGTCCACCAAACCACAACACCATATAGCATTATAGGTCTGCAGTTCATACCCAATGCATGACACTCGGTCTAAACCCCCAACTTTTGCCATTGGCTCTCTTGCAGGTGTATAGGGCAAGAGTGGCCTTTCTTGCCCTTTCTAAAATGTTGGATTTGAAGTTCAATTTCCTGTCCTGCATAACACCCAGGTATTTTGCGCTTTCTGTAAATGGAACATGGAACTCCACCCAAGGTGACAGGTTCCACTATAGGCAACTTGTATCTCCTGCTGATAAGAATTACTTCTGGCTTGCACGGATTTATACCCAAACCACTTTCGGTAGCCCACTTTGCTGATGCACATAGAGCTTCCTGAAGTGTATACCTTAGAGTGCTGGGAAACTTTCCCCCTTGAGCTCTTACAAGACGCATTTTTCTCCGATTCAGCTGAAATTTTGCATGAGGTGCTCTGTAACGACTACCATGTCTGTCCACTAAATTTTTAGCATAATCCATGTTGGTGGTTTTCGAAGATTCGGCCTGGCCGTACGGATTGAAATACTGTCCTGCATAGCGATATGCTCTCAACTCTGCACACCCATTATGGAAGGAGAATTTCATCACCTACCATGTATCACTGTAACATCTCCATAACCTATTCATTATGTCCATAGACTTTTAACACCTTCATAAGACACTTGCTCAGCACCATTCATAAAAATTGGCCACAAAACATTTCTGGGAAAAATGAGAGAATAAAAACTGCAACCTATGGAGGACTAACATGGTCAGCCTAATCTTTGGGTAATGTTACACATCCCATAATTGAATTTAATTTCGTTGATCGTTTTCCTTTCCTTTTTGTTGTGACAAAAATTATTCTAAAACCAGATCTGTTGTAAAAACAACTTAAAAATTGCCAAAATAATAAAACAAAGGCCAATCCACAATTCTTGAGGCAAGCAGAGTAGACTTGAGTCGAATCTCTTGGTGCTTACTAAGCAAAGAATAACATTTTGCCCAAAGGCATTTAAAGCAAAGCCGAATTAAAATAATGAAATTTGTATTTAAAAGGCATTGAAACTGGGCATAGACAACCGATAGCTCAAAATGAAATCCAATCCAAGGCGAAATGTCTAAGCCAATGTTGCAGCATCAGGAGACACGTAGAGAGAGAACAGCCACACAAGGATACAGGATCAACTCAAAGCAACCAAGTTAAACATGTCAACTTGAGACAAAGGGAATTATTTCCACTTTGTCACATTTTTGTGTTTCTTCTACTCTAAGCAATGAAAAACAAAAACAACTATTGAAGCCTAGCTGTCACTTTTTCACCTCAACCATGAAGAAATTGGTGTACAAGGATTGCTGTTATTGTCCGTCTGTCTGTGCATCCCTACTGGTGTTGCGAGTCCACCAGACATGCTATTATGGGCAAATACGTTTGTTATTTGGGTTTTTACACCCAGACACACCACTCGTTGCGTCTGTGACATTTCGCATGCTCCTTACGGCAACTGGCAACACATGTGAGTTTGAGATATTTTTTGGAAAATACCACAACAAAGTGTGATATTTCCATGTTCGGTAGGGTGTTTGCATTTTTTGTTTTGTTTGTTTTGCAATTTTCCCAATAGGTTTACTAGGGGCAGTTTAAATGAGACAGAGAGTAATTGCGTTTGGTGTAATTCCTCAATTGATAACAAAAACATTTCATTTCGGCAAATTTGGCAGAGAAAGGAGTTTGAAGGATATGAGTGTTTCTATGCCTGCATATGTGTGTGTGTGTGTGTTTTTGTGCTTGTGAGTCCTGTAATTGGGTTTTGGTGCTAATAATCGCCTTCTACCTTCGGATAATCTCAGCTAATGCTGTTTGCCAACAATGGCATTTAAATGTATTTATGAAAACCATATCGTTTCCTTGATCCCTGAGCATGAGCCCTTGCAATGACTCAAAAAACTCTGATAGTTGTTTATATTTCTGGCAAATTTTGGTTGATTGTTTTGACATTTTTTTTTGTGTTTTTTTTTTAACATTTAACACAAAAATAAAAAATTGCATGGTTTTAAGTTAATCTGGAATAAAAGTTGGTTGTGAATGAAGTATGAAGAGGAAGAATTCGTTCCATTGTACATTGCTTATAAGTAGTAGTTGTACAAGAAGCAAAACCAATGCCCATGGATGAATTGGTGCATAGTACCAAATAAGGGACCATTGTGATATTTGGATTGAGGAAGACCTTGATGCCAAGACAGTAAGGTAGAATTTCTTAGACCCAACCGTCGAAAAAGGTTGCCTCCACAAAAGCGCCCACTAATCAATTGAGGTTAATTAACATGGTAGTTGGCAGCACAAGATTAAACACGGCACAGTGGGGGAACATCGAAAAAAATGGTAAATACCATTAAGGAAAAGCTAAAGTCGGGCGGGCCGTCTATATACACACCACCAGATGAGCCTACAACTACTTTCCCATAAGCTATTCGTTAACAAAACAATGCGTGCCAAGTTTCGAGCAGATCGGTAATCGAGGTTACTACGGCCTTATAAGTGTTAATCAGGCCATACATATATATGGGAGCTATATCGCTATAGTGAATTTAAATCGAAACCGAATTATATGAAATTTTGCACACGTATTGGGACATGAAATTAAACACCTCGTGCTAAATTTTGTTAAGATCGAACTAAAATTGTGGCTTCTACGGCCATTAAAGTCCATGTCGGACGAAAGATATATATGGGAGCTATATCTAAATCTGGACCGATTTTTATGAAATTTTGCACACATATGTAGACCTCAAATGAAATATCTAATGCAAAATTTTGTAAAGATCGGAGTGAAATTGAGGCTTCTACAGCCTTAAAAGGCCATATCGGATGAAAGATATATATGGGAGCTATATCTAAATCTGGACCGATTTTGACGAAATTTTGCACATATATAACAACATCAAACACAACACCTCGTATTAATTTTTTTTTCACATCGGGCAAAAATTATAGCTTCTATAGGCTTAAAACTCCATATCGCAGGAAAGATATATACAGGGGCCATATCTAAATCAGTATCGATTTATATGAAATTTTGCGCACATATGTAGACGTAAAATAAAACACCCCATGCCAAATTTTGTATAGATCAGAGACGAATTGTGGCTTCTACAACCTTAAAAGGGCATATCGGATGAAAGATATATATGGGAGCTATATCTAAATCTGGACCGATTTTTATGAAATTTTGTTCACATATGTAGATGTCGAATAAAACACTCCATGTCAAATTTTGTAAAGATCAGACTAAATTTGTGGCTTCTACAGCCTGAAAATTCCATATCGGAAGAAAGATATATATGAGAACTATATCTAAATCTGAACCGATTTTTATGAAATTTTTTACACACATTAGAACGTCAAATAAAACACCTCGCGCAAAATCTTTTAAAGATCGGATCAAAATAGCGGCTTCTACAGCCTTAAAACTCCATATCGGAGGAAAGATATATATGGGAGCTATATCTAAATCTGGACCGATTTTTATGAAATTTTGTTCACATATGTATATGTCGAATAAAACACCCCATGCCAAATTTTGTAAAGATCGGACCAAACTAGTGGCTTCTTCAGCCTGAAAATTCCACATCGGATGAAAGATATATATGGGAGCTATATCTAAATCTGAACCGACATTTTCATTCAAAATCAATAGCGTTGGTCTTTGGGCCAAGAAAGTAGCATGTGCAAAATTTCAAGACAATCAAACAATAAATGTGACCTGTACCTTGATCACAAGTATACATGCACACACATACAGACAGACGGACAGACGGACATAGCTAAATCGAATCAGAAAGTGATTTTCAGCCGATCGGTATACTTATCAATGGGTCTAGCTCTTCTCCTTCTTAGCGTTGCAAACAAATGGACAAACTTATAATACCCTGTACCACAGTGATGGTGTAGGGTATAAAAAGTGCTCATATTTGGCAACTGTTTATGTTTTAGTACATGTAAATACTAAGAGAAAGTGTGTTTCAGGGTTACCATCCTCTCACGATTCTCACTTTTTAGCAGAAAACTATTCAAACCACTATAACTTTAAAACAAACCAGTAAGGAAGGGCAAAAGTCGGGCGGTGCCGACTGTATAATTCTCTACACCTACCTATATCCAATTCTGAATCAATTTTTATGGATCTCGGCGGATGTTTTCAGATGGGTTATTAAACAATCCCTATCAAATTTCAACTAAATGTGTTCAAATTGCAATAACTACGATTGACAAATGACTACATTATTGCAAATTACCCAAAATCTGACAAACATATATGTGGGAGCTATATCTAAATCCGAACCGATTTCGAGCAAACTTGTCAAGGACAGTGTTGTACAAAGTTTTGGCAAGATTGGTAAAAAAATGCGCTTGCAGTGGCTATAGAAGTGGAAATCGGGCGATATATACATAGAGGAGATATATTTTAATCTTAACCGATTTCCATGAAATTCTCCAGTAAAGTCGAGAGTCAAGAGAAAATCCTTCCTGCCAATTTAAAGAATCGGTTAACAAATGAACATTTTATTGCAATATTACTGCAAATCGGACGAACATATATATGGGAGCTATATCCAAATCGCAACTTTCCAATTTCAAAAAGCTTCGCCTCTAGGCTGAAAAACATACCAATAGCAAATTTTAAGAGGATCGGATGAAAACTGCGACCTGCACTTTGTATACAACTAAACATGAAATCGAATCAGAAAGTGATTATGAGTCTACCGGTATGCTTACCAATCGGTCTATCTCTCTTCCTTCTGGGTGTTACAAACAAATGTACCCTATACCACAGTAGTGGTATAGGGTACAATGAATGAACTTAAAAACCCCTAAAAATTTTGCCTGCAAAATATTTCTTATTTCGTTTCCTTTCTACTCTACAACAGAAATTTCTGTACAGCTATATTTGTAAGCGATACAAATTAATAAATCTGGTCACCCCAACTCTCCCAATGTGCAGGGGGTATTTTCCTATGTCTCCCCACATAACTGGTGAATTTCATAGATATAGGTTCAGATTTGGATATAGTTTTAGATATAGCTGTCATATAGACCGATCCGCCGATTAAGGGTCTTAGGCCCACAAAAGCCACATTTATAATCCGATTTCACTGAAATATGACACAGTGTGGTTCAGGTCGGTTTATTTTTAGATAAAGCTACTAAAAAGATCAATATTTGGTTATACACAATTGAACAATAACTTGCATTTGGTCCAAATCGGAATATATTTCGATATAGCTGCTATGGGGCATAAGGTATGCATTTCTCACCGGATTTTGACGAAAGGTGGATTACATATATACCCGATGTGGTGGGTATCCAAAGTTCGACCCGGCCGAACTTGTTTTTATACCCTCCACCATAGGATGGGGGGTATACTAATTTCGTCATTCTGTTTGTAACTACTCGAAATATTCGTCTGAGACCCCATAATGTTTATATATTCTTGATCGTCGCAACATTTTATGTCGATCTAGCCATGTCCGTCCGTCTGTCCGTCTGTCGAAAGCACGCTAACTTCCGAAGGAGTAAAGCTAGCCGCTTGAAATTTTGCACAAATACTTCTTATTAGTGTAGGTCGGTTGGTATTGTAAATGGGCCATATCGGTCCATGTTTTGATATAGCTGCCATATAAACCGATCTTGGGTCTTGACTTCTTGAGCCTCTAGAGTGCGCATTTCTTATCCGATTGGAATGCAATTTTGCACGTAGTATTTTGTTATGATATCCAATAACTGTGCCAAGTATGGTTCAAATCGGTTCATAATCTGATATAGCTGTCATATAAACAGATCTGGGGACTTGACTTCTTGAGCCTCTAGAGTGCGCAATTCTTATCCGATTGGAATGAAATTTTGCACGACGTGTTTTGTTATGATATCCAACAACTGTGCTAAGTATGATTCAATTCGGTTCATAGCCTGATATAGCTGCCATATAAACCGATCTGGGATCTTGACTTCTTGAGAATCTAAAGGTCGCAATCATTATCCGATTTGCGTGAAATTTTGTACGACGGATTCTCTCATGACCATCAACATACGTGTTTATTATGGTCTGAATCGGTCGATAGCCCGATGCAGCTATTTTCCTTCTTGAGCCCCCAAAGGGCGCAATTCTTATTCGAATTGGCTGAGATTTTACACAGGTCTCCAACATATAATTTAATTGTGGTCTAAACCGGATCATATCTTGATATCCCTCTAATAGTAGAGCAAATCTTCTCTTATATCCTGTCTTGCCTAAGAAGAGATGCGATTCATGGTGGAGGTAATATAGGATTCGGCCCGGCCGAACTTAGCACGCTTTTACTTGTTTTTATAACTAAAGACTATCAAATATAGTTTTTAACCTTTAATCCTGCAATTTTCGCACGTAATATTTACTATACATCTTACATTGAATTTGAAAAGTTAGGTAACCATAATGTGTAAAGACAATGCCTTTTGATTTGCAAAAAAAAAAAATAAATAAATATATGAAATCTAAAAAAAATCCCCCCTTAATTATGAATTAAGTGTGTGATAGGTCCTTTTGATCGCTTTCGCAATACTTACTCATAAACATTTTTATTGTATTCATAATCCTGTGGCATATAGTAATCCTGTTGCTGTTGCTGTTGGTGGTGGTGATGATGATGTTGTTGTTGTTGCTGCGACTGATGTTGTTGATAAATATTATTATTATTGTTAAGCGTTGTTGTGGTAGCCGTTGAGGCTGTTGCATAGTAACCGGAACCATAATCCTCATAATAACCACAATTTGGATTATAATTTGTCATATTTAAGTGAATGATGTCGGAGGGGGTGATTTAAATGAGAAATAGGTTTTTTTGTAATAAACAACAACACTTGGCACTAGGGAATTTTTTTTTTAATATTTTTTTTAAACAATTTTTTTAATAATTTTTTTAGTTATTTTTTTATAATATTTTGCTATTTTTTTCTTTTGTCAAACTTCACTTCAATTTTTTTTCTTTGTTATAACTCTAAAGGGATATCACTGTCTGCCACTGAGAGTGTTCTTAATCCCTAATAGGTTAATTAATTTGAAATCTTATTTGTTGTCAATTTTCAATATTTGTTCAACAATAACTCTTCACTTGATGGACAGCAGGGCAATTGTAGTGGGTTTTGTTAGAACATAAAATTTGAAGAAGGTATTCTTTGGCTTTGTAGTGGCTGCTAGAGTACATGCCATAAAAATTCTCAATAACTCCAATAAATTCTTCAACACAACACACAACGATTAAAAGGCGCGAAAATTTTTGAAAGAAAAAAAAAACTAAAAGAAAATTTTTATAAGAATTTTGTTGTTGTATTAATGGGGGAGGACTCCCAGAAGCCCTTTAACACAAATCCCTTGAACTCGTTTACAATTATTATTTCTATGGTTTTAGGGGCGACGCGATCTTGTTACTGAGCTATGGTGACACGATTCTTTCGAACGACGCTGATTTGAAGCGCTCTATTCCGCACGTCTAAAGTGGGCGCAACAAAAATTCACTTTAAAAGCCTGCAATCAGTTATTAAAGTCAAAAAGGTATTAAAAGTGTGAACACAAAATCATATATTACGCGCATTCATTTGCTTGCTCTCTGCCGTCTGTCCGTCCGTCCTTCCGTCCGTCCATCCATCCATACGTTACAATCGTTTTGGGAACCTTTATCGATAACGTTGTTCGCCAGAGATAGCAATTTTTTCCATATTTGCTTTAAGTGTTTCTGTTGTTGCTGCTGGTGCTTGGAGCTGGTGCCGGGAACGGTACTGGGACTGTTGCCGTAGCTGTCACTGTTTGATTTGTTGGTGTTTGTATGTTACCCATTTGTTTATTATCGCTGTGTTTGTGTACTTAAACCAAAGTGTCAGTTGGTGTTGGTAGCATATTTTTTTTTTTTTCATTATTATTATTATTTTATTCATACCAATAATATATGTGGTTGGATGGATCGTTGTTGAATGGTTGGTTGGAACACCAACCACCTCTCTCACTCTCTGTGTGGAGTGGTTAGTTTTTTCCTTTTCCAACCTATTTGCTTTTTACGCTGGCCGATGATATCTATCTGTGTGTGGCCCGCTGCTTGTTTGTATTGACAACAATAATGTTCCTAATAAACAAGAGATATCGCTTGAAAACATCCGTATATAGAACGTTAACAATTTCATTGATCTCAATTGGGATCACTTGAGAGGTACAATGGAAATAATAACAACTACAACTACAACAATCAACTCTACATGACTCGTTAATAAGTTATCCTACATTTTGAGGTCAAATTATTGTAAGAGAAACAAGTAAAAGCGTGCTAAGTTCGGCCGGGCCGAATCTTATACACCCGGCATCTCCCGGCATCTCTTCTTAGGCAAAAAAGGATATAAGAAAAGATTTGCTCTGCTATTAGAGCAATATCAAGATATGGTCCGGTTTGGACCACAATTAAATTATATGTTGGAGACCTGTATCAGCCAATTCGAATAAGAATTACGCCCTTTGGGGGCTCAAGAAGTAAAATAACAAGTAAAAGGCGTTAAGTTCGGCCGGGCCGAACTTTGGATACCCACCACCTCGGGTATATATGTAAACCACCTTTCATCAAAATTCGGTGAAAATTTCATACCTTATACTCATATACCTCATACCGATCTGAACTATATACGACAAGGATGTCGAAAATCCAAACATAAGTCACTGTGTCAAATTTCAGTGAAATCGGATTATAAATGCGCCTTTTATGGGGCCAAGACTTTAAATCGAGATATCGGTCTACATGGCAGCTATATTCAAATCTGGACCGATTTGCGCCAAGTTGCATAAACATGTCGAAGAGCCTAACACTAAGCACTGTCCCAAATTTCGGCGAAATCGGACAATAAATGCCTTTTTATGGGCCCTAAACCTTAAATCCAGAGATCGGTCTATATGGCAGCTATATGCAAATCTGGACCGATCTGGGCAAAATTGAAGAAGGACGTCGAAGAGCCTAACCAAACTCACTGTCTCAAATTTCAGCGACATCGGACAATAAATGCGTCTTTTATGGCCCCAAAACCTAAAACCTAGATATCGGTCTATATGGCAGCTATATCCAAATCTGGACCGATCTGTGCGATATTGCAGAAATATGTCAAGGGGCTTAACTTAACTCACTGTTTCAAATTTCGACGACATCGGACAATGAATGAGCATTTTATGGGCCCAAAACCATAAATCAAGAAATCGGTCTATATGGCAGCTATATCCAAATTTGAACCGATCTGGACCAAATTGAAGAAATATGTCAAAGAGCCTAACACATCTCACTGTACCAAATTTCAGCAAAATCGGATAATGAATGTGGCTATTGTGGCCCATACATCATAAATCGGAGGATCGATCTATATGGCAGCTATATCCAAATCTGGACCGATCTGAGCCAAATTAACGAAGGATGTCGATGGGCCTTACACAATTCACTGCCCCGAATTTCATCAAAATCGGATAATAAATGTGGCTTTTGTGGGCCTAAGACCGTAAACCGGAGGATCGGTCTATATGGCAGCTATATCCAAATCTGAACCGATCTGGACCAAATTAAAGAAACATGTCAAAGGGCCTAAGACAACTCACTGTCCCAAATTTCAGCGAAATCGGACCATAAATGTGGCTTTTATGGGCCTTAGACCCTAAATCGGAGGATCGGTCTATATGGCAGCTATATTCAAATCTGGACCGATCTGAGCCAAATTGACATAGGATGTCGAAGGGCCTAACACAATTCACTGTTTCAAATTTCAATAAAATCGGATAATAAATGTGGCTTTTATGGGCCTAAGACCCTAAATCAGCGGATCGGTCTATATGGGGGCTATATCAAGATATAGTCCGATATAGCCCATCTTCGAACTTAACCTGCTTATGGACAAAAAAAGAATCTGTGCAAAATTTCAGCTCAATATCTCTATTTTTAAAGACTGTAGCGTGATTTCAACAGACAGACGGACAGACGGACGGACATGGCTAGATCGTCTTAGATTTTTACGCTGATCAAGAATATATATACTTTATAGGGTCGGAAATGGGTCTTTCGATGTGTTGCAAACGGAATGACAAAATGAATATACCCCCATCCGTCGGTGGTGGGTATAAAAATAGCGATTTATATGGGATCTGTATGGGGCTATAGACCGAATCAGACCATAATACACACGAATGTTGATGGTCATGAGAGAATCCGTCGTACAAAATTTCAGGCAAATCGTATCAAAATTGCGACCTCTAGAGGCTCAAGAACTCAATATCCCAGATTGGTTTATATGGCAGCTATATTAGGTTATAACCCGATTTGAACCTTATTTGGCACAGTTGTTGAAAGTAAGAATAAAATACGTCATGCATGATTTCAGCCAAATCGGATAATAATTGCGCCCTCTAGAGACTCAAGAAGTCAAGACCCAAGGATAGGTTTATATGGCAGCTATATCAGGTTATCACTCGATTTAAACCTAAACTTAGCACAGCTGTTAGATATCATAACAAAATACTTCGTGCAAAAATTCATTCGAATCGGATAGGAATTGCGCTCTCTAGAAGCTCAAGAAATCAAGTCCCAAGATCGGTTTATATGGCAGCTATATCAGGTTATAAACCGATTTGAACCATACTTGGCACAGTTGTTGGATATCATAACGAAACACGTCGTGCAAAAATTCATTCAAATCGGACAAGAATTGCGCACTCTATGAACCATACTTGGCACAGTTGTTGGATATCATAACGAAACATGTCGTTGAAAACTTCATTCCAATCGGATAAGAATTACGCCCTCTTAAGGCTCAAGAAGTCAGGACCCAAGATCGGTTAATATGACAGCTATATCAGGTTATCGACCGATTTGAACCATACTTAGCACAGTTGTTGGATATCATAACAAAACACGTCGCGTAAAGTTTTATTCCAATATGACAGCTATATCAGGTTATAGAACGATTTGAACCGTACTCAGCACATATGTTGGATGTCATAACAAAACACGTCGTGCAAAATTTCATTCAAATCGGATAAGAAATGAGCCCTCTAGAGGCTCAAGGAGTCAAGACCCAAGATCGGTTTATATGGCAGCTATATCAGGTTATAGACCGATTTGAACCATACTTGGCACAGTTGTTGGATATAATAACAAAACACGTCGTGCAAAATTTCATTCCAATCGGATAAGAATTGCGCACTCTAGAGGCTCAAGAAGTCAAGACCCAAGATCGGTTTATATGGCAGCTATATCAGGTTATGGACCGATTTGAACCATACTTAGCACAGTTGTTGGATATCATAACAAAACACGTCGTGCAAAATTTCATCCTAATCGGATAAGAATTGCGCCTTCTAGAGGTTCAAGGAGTCAAGATCCCAAATCGGTTTATATGGCAGCTATATTAGGTTATGAACCGATTTGAACCTTATTTGGCACAGTTGTTGAAAGTAAAAATAAAATATGTCATGCAAAATTTCAGCCAAATCGGATAAGAATTGCGCCCTTTAGAGGCTCAAGAAGTCAAGACCAAAGATCGGTTTATATGACAGCTATATCAGGTTATGAACCGATTTCAACCATACTTGGCACAGTTGTTGGATATCATCACAAAATACTTCGTGCAAAAATTCATTCAAATTGGATAAGAATTGTACCCTCTAGAGGCAAAAGAAGTCAAGACCCGTGATCTGTTTATATGACAGCTATATCAGGTTATGAACCGATTTCAACCATACGTGGCACAGATGTTGGATATTATCACAAAATACTTCATGCAAAAACTCATTCCAATCGGAAAAGAATTGCGTACTCTAGAGGCTCAAGAAGTCAAGACCCAAGATCGATTTATATGACAACTATATCAGGTTATAGAACGATTTGAACCGTACTCAGCACATATGTTGGATATCATAACAAAACACGTCGTGCAAAATTTCATTTCAATCGGATAAGAATTGCGCACTCTAGAGGCTCAAGAAGTCAAGACCCAAGATCGGTTTATATGACAGCTATATCAGGTTATAGAACGATTTGAACCGTACTCAGCACATATGTTGGATATCATAACAAAACACATCGTGCAAAATTTCATTCAAATCGGATAAGAAATGAGCCCTCTAGAGGCTCAAGAATTCAAGACCCAAGATCGGATTATATGGCAGCTATATCAGGTTATAGAACGATTTGAACCGTACTCAGCACATTTGTTGGATATTATAACAAAACACATCGTGCAAAATTTCATTCCAATCGGATAGGAACTGCGCACTCTAGAGGCTCAAGAAGTCAAGTCCCAAGATCGGCTTATATGGCAGCTATATCAGGTTATGGACCGATTTGAACCATACTTGGCACAATTTTTGGATATCATAACAAAACACGTCGTGCAAAATTTCATTCTAATCGGTTTATATGGCAGCTATATCAAAACATGGACCGATATGGCCTATTTAAAATACCAACCGACCTACACTAATAAGAAGTATTTGTGCAAAATTTCAAGCGGCTAGCTTTACTCCTTCGGAAGTTAGCGTGCTTTCGACAGAAAGACGGACGGACGGACAGACGGACGGACATGGCAAGATCGACATAAAATGTCGCGACGATCAAGAATATATACTTTATGAGTTCTCAGACGAATATTTGGAGTAGTTACAAACAGAATGACGAAATTTGTATACCCCCCATCCTATGGTGGAGGATATAAAAAAGAACTACATTTAGTTGAAGAATTGGCAAAAAAAACTTTAAGACAAGGTGGAGTTCTTTAATAAAGGCTTCAATGTAAAAGGATAAGCCCCGAAAGGCAATGGGTCCCAAAAGGGAATGGGCGCCGAAAGGGAATGGGCCCCGAAAGGGATTGAGCCCCGAAAGGGAATGGGTCCCGAAAGGGATTGAGCCCCGAAAGGGAATGGGCCCCGAAAGGAAATGGGCCACGAATGGGAATGGGCCACGAAAGGGAATTGGCCCCGTAATGGAATGGGTCTCGAAAAGGAATGGGCCCCGAAAGGGAATGTGCATCGAAAGGGAATGGGCCCCGAAAGGGAATGGGTCCCGAAAGGGAATGGGTCCCGAAAGGGAATGGGTCCCGAAAGGGAATGGGTCCCGAAAGGGAATGGGTCCCGAAAGGGAATGGGTCCCGAAAGGGAATGGGTCCCGAAAGGGAATGGGTCCCGAAAGGGAATGGGTCCCGAAAGGGAATGGGTCCCGAAAGGGAATGGGTCCCGAAAGGGAATGGGTCCCGAAAGGGAATGGGTCCCGAAAGGGAATGGGTCCCGAAAGGGAATGGGTCCCGAAAGGGAATGGGTCCCGAAAGGGAATGGGTCCCGAAAGGGAATGGGTCCCGAAAGGGAATGGGTCCCGAAAGGGAATGGGTCCCGAAAGGGAATGGGTCCCGAAAGGGAATGGGTCCCGAAAGGGAATGGGTCCCGAAAGGGAATGGGTCCCGAAAGGGAATGGGTCCCGAAAGGGAATGGGTCCCGAAAGGGAATAGGCCCCGAAAGAGAATGGGCCCCAAAAGGGAATGGGAGCCGAAAGGGAATGGGTCCCCAAAGGGAATGGGCCCCAAAAAGGAAAGGGCCCCAAAAGTGAATGGGCCCAGAAAGGGAATGTTCCCCGAAAGGGATAGAGCCCCGAAAAGGAATGGGCCCCGAAAGGAAATGGGCCACGAAAGGGAATGGGACCCAAAAGGGGCCAACGTAAAGGAATGGACGCCGGTCACAGCACTGTGGCCTGTCTGCAGAACTATAAAAAAAATTTCCATAACTTAGGTTATGGTAGAATTGTTTCTTTTCAAATTTGGAGTTGTAACATATCAATTTGTTAAATTAAACTTAAAATGCTTGTATATCCTTAAAATAGAACAATGATGGAAGATGAGACAAAGTTCTTGTCTCCAGATTTATTAGCCACAAGAAGTTTTGGTGGAAACCCTTTGGTAGAGAAGTTTTAACCTGGCAAGGTACCTTACAAACGCAGCATTAGTAAGGGTATATACCCACCGCTGAAAATTTTGTTCATGTTCACGCCAGGATTTGAACCCAGGCGTTCGGCGTCATAGGCGTACATGCTAACCTCTGCGCCACGGGGGCCTCACGTTTCAAACACCTCAAAATATTGATCTAAGATCCTATAAAGTATATATATTCTTGATCAGCTCAACATTGTGAGTCAATCTAGCCATGTCCATCAGTCCGTCTGCCGAGATCACGATAGCGGTCAAACGAGTAAGGCTAGTTGATTGAAATTTTGCACAAATACTTAATAATAAAATGCAACCCTTTGGAACAGCGAAACGGTCGGTAGAACGTCGAATATCATATGGGGGGCTCAAGATCGTGAGAAGACGAGGATATTACTGAAATGAAGTAAGAAGGAGGTAAGTATAGCTATTGGTATCATAACGGGACACATAGGACTACCAGCTCACTTATGCACAATCGGTGCGGCAAGTGATAGCATGTGTAGGGCATGCGGGTAAGATGATAAGACGTTGGAGCATTACCTTTGTTATTGCCCGGCTTTCGCGTCTAACAGACACCGGCACTTAGACACAAACTAACTAAGGGGAGTGGTATTGAAAACAATTCATAATTTTGTAAGTAGCACGGAATTTCCAACTTCGATTTTCTTTTTCAAGGTTACTTTATAGCTTTTAGAGCGCACAACAAGCCGATTACTGGTGTATATCCATAGTGGCAAGGGGCGGATTAATATCTGCACCCTCTTTTAAACCTAAGCTAACCTAGGTGGGAACACAATACCAGATATGAGCCAACTGAGGGGTGTAGCATGGAAAACAATTAAGGATTTTGTAAGTTGCACGGAATTTCTAACTTAGATTTTCTTTTCTAAGGTTACTTTATATACCCACTACCATAGGATAGGGGTATACTAATCTAGTCATTCTGTTTGTAACAAATCGAAATATTCGTCTAAGAACCCATAGAGTATGTATATTATTGATCGTCTCGTCGTTCTGAATCGATCTTGTCATGTCCGTCCGTCCGTCTGTCGAAATCACGATAAAGGTCGAACGCGTAAAGCTAGCCGCTTGAAATTTTGTACAGATACTAAGTATTGATATAGATCGTTGGGGATTACAAATGGGCCATATCGGTTCAGATTTAGATATAGGTCCCATGTAAACCGATCTCACTATTTGATTTCTTGAGCCCCTCCAAGCCGCACTTTTGTCCGATCTGGCTGAAATTTTGTATATAGTGTTTTGTTATTCCTTCTAACAACTAAGCCAAGTACGGTCCAAATCGGTCTATAAACTGATAAAGCTCCCATATAAACCGATTTCCCGATTTGAATTCTTGAGCCCTTACGAGCCGCAATTTATGTCCGACCTGGCTAAAATCTTGCACCTAGTGTTCTTTTATAACTTCCAACAACTGTGTCAAGTACGGTCTAAATAGGTCTATAACTTGGTACAGCTCACATATAAACCGATCGCCCGATTTGGCTTCCTGAGCCTTTACAAGTCACAATTTTGTGTCTGTTGGAAGACCTGGGGAATGGAGGCATGTACTGTGAGGGTGCCCATACTATGTTGAAATTAAAGATCTATACCTAATGAGGACTATCAAGGCGGTGTGAGATTTAATAGGGCCCAAGAAGACAATTCAACCTTTTCACGCGAAGTATAGAAATATGAGAAGGGCGGACTTAAACCTTGTTTTCACCACCCCTTCACTAAATTTCGTCCTTTTCTTATCAAAGTAAGAGATACTGAGGATACTGAGCTCTTTTGTCTTTCAGACGTTGGAGTAGTGAACTGAACTGAATCCACGCTGGTTGAAATTATTTGTCCTTTTATCAAAGTAGTACAAGAGGATATATTGATGAAATATGCCGTAATCATTGGGGACACGCTCTATACTATTGATAAATCACAGGGGGTCATAAAGGGTGATTTTTTTGAGGTTAGGATTTTCATGCATTAGTATTTGACAGATCACGTGGGATTTCAGACATGGTGTCAAAGAGAAAGATGCTCAGTATGCTTTGACATTTCATCATGAATAGACTTACTAACGAGCAACGCTTGCAAATCATTGAATTTTATTACCAAAATCAGTGTTCGGTTCGAAATGTGTTCATTCACCGTTCAGCGATGAGGCTCATTTCTGGTTGAATGGCTACGTAAATAAGCAAAATTGCCGCATTTGGAGTGAAGAGCAACCAGAAGCCGTTCAAGAACTGCCCATGCATCCCGAAAAATGCACTGTTTGGTGTGGTTTGTACGCTGGTGGAATCATTGGACCGTATTTCTTCAAAGATGCTGTTGGACGCAACGTTACGGTGAATGAACACATTTCGAACCGAACACTGATTTTGGTAATAAAATTCAATGATTTGCAAGCGTTGCTCGTTAGTAAGTCTATTCATGATGAAATGTCAAAGCATACTGAGCATCTTTCTCTTTGACACCATGTCTGAAATCCCACGTGACCTGTCAAATACTAACGCATGAAAATCCTAACCTCAAAAAAATCACCCTTTACTATGGGTCCGGCGTATACCTAAACGTCTAATGTCTGGTACCTTCATCAAACCTAACCTAACCTATCTCAGTGGTGATTTTAATATACGCCTGCTTTACTTGACGAGGTGTTGCTTGCCTAGCGCAATCGAATGATTTCGTCTGCACTTGATATGGCCTGGAACCTGCGTTACTTTTATTGATGCTGCTCTGTTGTTGTTGTGTTGTTGTTTCATAGGGAGGTTGCGATCCTCGCCAAGCTTCTGTAAGTGAGCAAGCTCGTTCCGGTCCAAAAGACCGATCGCCTTGGGAACAGGTTGGCCATTGATTATTTAAAGGCGCCAATAACTAGCCTTGCCATGTCGAACATCATAGGCACTCAGATTTTCTGCAAGATTCGGTGCCACCCGGCCTCCTCTCGATACCACTGATTTTCCGCGACTGTTGTTGCAACTACTCGGTATGGCGTATTCCACTATCCGCAAGCTGTGAACGCGAACGATAGCTCATGCCAGCGATGAACACCACTCAGATTATACCTCAAAGTTCCAGCCTGTGTGATGTCAGTCATCCGTGAGAGTGGCTGTATTTATTGTTGAGTTCCTGTGAGAGCTGATCTGTGTTGCCTAGCTCATGATAGCTGTTGTATCCTGCACCCCCTTTTCGTAGGTGACCAGTTGTAGTAGCCTTTTGGGTACGAAATGTAACCGGGAGATTTTAATCTAGTACCTTGGGTGTCAAGAGATCCTGAGACTTCCAGCCTGACAATGGTAAAGACTCATTTGATAGCAAATGACTGTGATTTAGATTCAAATCGAAGTTGGTGCTGCACTGGTTGTGGAGTTGAGTTTTTTATGGCCGTAAGCCATAGGATACGAAGAAGTTTTGAAGAGTACTCCGCTCCCACCCAAGAAGGTGAATACGTCCAATACGTGAGGTCAAATTGGTACTCATATAAAGGTTGGCAGATGGTGGCATTGGTATGGGGGGGAGTTAGATGGGGGCGTTGGTAGATACATTGTATTCACCCTTGGGCCGTAATAGCAGACATCTTAGTTAAGCATTGGCATTCGGTACGATCAGGAAACTCTACCCAGCATACAGAGCAAATCAGCAATCAGTAGCAACACGCCAGGCGAAGGAGAGTTATCAGAAGAGAGGAGAAAAATCTATTTCGCAGATAGAAGAGATAAATGGAAAGACGGAAGCGAATAGAGATATTCAGTAGTGGTTAGAAGTCCGGAAATTCTACCAAAGAATTTAATTTCTAACTGATTGACTTGTTACAGACCCATTCTCCTGCTAATACAAAGAAGGAAATCCTGGAGTTGATACAGATAGTGTGGTTTGGATATGTAGAGTATACATTTCCCAGTTGATGGTGTTTTTGATGAAAGATATTGTACGTATAAAATTCTTTCTTATGGAATCAACATGATTGAATTCAGCAAAGGAATCTTGGAACAGATTGGCTACGGAACCACACTTCAGCACTTTTCAACAATGATTCCTCAAGAAGGGGTCTGGTTGAGGATATACAAGCATTTTAAGTTAATTGTAATAAGGTCATGTGTTATCACTTCAAATTTTAAAGAAAAAAAATCAAAACTATGTACTTTTGATAGATCCCCATTTTAACCACATATTTGAGTTTACCTCAAATGTTGCTTCAATTTAAATTGAATGGAAAAAAATATTTTATAACAACTCTGAGAGATAAAAAATTTAATGAAAAATTCGTTTAGCTTAGTTAGATTTGACATTTTTCATAAGAATTCAGTTGGCTTAATACTATGGGGTTGCCCAAAAAGTAATTGCGGATTTTTCATATAGTCGGCGTTGGCAAATTTTTTCACAGCTTGTGACTCGGTAATTGCATTCTTTCTTCTGTCAGTTATCAGCTGTGACTTTTAGCTTGCTTTAGAAAAAAAGTGTAAAAAAGTATATTTGATTAAAGTTCATTCTAAGATTTATTAAAAATGCATTTACTTTTAAAAAATCCGCAATTACTTTTTGGGCAACCCAATATATACCACCTCTGTATACCAAATGTGCATAATTTATAAACATGGTCACTCATTGCAATCGACGTATTGTTTTTAGTTTCCTAGAAATCTTGTTCACTGTTGATATTCCAACTTCAAGATATCGCAATGTGATGTGTCATTTAGCCATTAACTTGTTTCGAATAAGGTTAAATTCAAAATTAAATAATCTTTTTTTTCTACAAATTAGGTATTATAAACTCATGCCAAAGAACGGAGAGAATCAAGACAATCTCTTCCTATTATGACTGTACAGAATTGTTTGGGGGAAAAGGCTTTTTGGTCTGCCATCATCATAGCTCGAGCCATGTGTTTTGTTACTTTCTTAACCCTTACTGTCATTATCTTTATGTCACTAATCAATACAATTACATATAGAAAACTTTTACCTTGCAGTGTGCAGCACAGTAGCATAAACATTACAGGCTGTCATAAAGATTAAGCATTGACCAGCAAACAATTCGATTTAATCGTTCATTCATCAATAACGTCCGTGAAGAGAAAGAACGTACCAAATTTGGTAGTACTATGTAGAATGTGGGTTGTTGTTGCTGTTGGGTTTACTTATCCGTGGCCACCGTTATCAGAACCCAACACGCAATACCTGTAATTGAACCTTAAAAGAAGAAAACAAAACAACAACAAAATTCTCCTACTGTATTACGAACGGTGCGCTGATAATTTTCAATCCAAAACGTATCAAATGTGACGTACCCAAAGATATGCGATGTACGAAATGTGTTCCCCCTTCAGGTTTGTGTGATGGCAAGCAGTTGATATGATTATGAAATGCTTGTATGCATGTTGGCCTGGGGAGGGAGATGCCATAGGGTGTTCCCTAATGGGTTGCTAAAAAATCATAGGATAAGGATTATGTGCTGTAAAGATTGGTGTTATTTAGGTTTGGCGATTCTATCAATCAAAGATTGCGCCGGCACTGCTGCACAGTCTTGGATTGACGGAACCCTGGTATTGCCAATTGGAAGTTCATGCTATACAGATGGATCAAAGCTAGAGGATAGAGTGGGCTTGAGGTGGGTCTACATTGAAAATCCAGGGACTGAGATCTGTTTTGGGCTATCTGACCATAATACAGAGACCACCGTCGCGCAGACGTTAGCATGTCCGCTTATGATGCTGAACGCCTGGGTTCGAATACTGGCGGGACTAGCAGAATCAGACTACACTCATTGCTAGGTGAGAAGTTGCCCCTGTTCCTTAGTGGAATGTTCTTGGGCAAAATTTGCATTTGACCATAATACAGGCGGATACCCCGCCGATCACGGAATTCGTGAGGTGGTGTGGCGTTAAAGCAAGGACGTCGACTCTGATCACAACGCAGCCGACTTTAAGTAGAAAAGTGGATCTTTAGATGGCATGTAGATGCTAGAGGAGAATTATGTCCTTGTCAAATGGCAACAAGGTACTCATCATCTCCCAGTCAATGATTGGACTGTGCCACCTCGAATGCGGGTAAGGAGCCTTGTACGTTTATGTAAGGAAAGGTATGACATCAGATCGTTAGGGCGCCAACGCCCATCATGATCTTAGAGGCCGTACGGGCATGAACCTCAGAGGGGAAAGTATACTCAATGATTGGACTGTGCCACCTCCAATGCGGGTAAGGAGCCGTGTACGTTCATGTAAGGAAAGGTATGACATCAGATCGTTAGGGCGTCAACGTCCATCATGATCTTAGAGGCAGTACGGGCATGAACCTCAGAGCGGAAAGTATTCTGAAATTCATCTTGCAGAACGAATTTTTTATATATAACAGTGAGATTCCAAACAGGAAGATGGCAACTCATCAAAGGCAACTTCCATTGGACATTCTCTGAATGGTCATCATTAGAGGGACCAAACTTCGCAGAGGAAAGCTTAGACAGAAGGATAGTGAGCCATTTAGAGACCCAAGTCAAACTTACTGGGAGAAGTTTAATTCATCGATATGGAGGTTGATTCATTACGATTTTGAGTGTAGAGGACTTCGAGCCGAATCCCATCTATGGGGAACGGGATGGCCTGCGTCTGCAAACGGCTTGTACGGCCAGAAGGACCAGGAAAATGAAAGACAAAAGATGCTTGTATTGGAATCTAAGGATGCTCTGAACGGACTCCAGAAAGGCGTTATATGCTGCCAGTAGAGTTAGCGACTGGGAGTTATGGGATATCTAGAAAAGTAGGGAGTATAAGAACGAATGAATGAGGTCAAAAAAGGAGAATTTTGTTATGTCAAAGTTAAGATCACCTCGATACTGATGACAAAGGACACCCCTTATGCGAGTGTAGATGCCAGGCGGAGATTAGACCGAATCATCTGAAGACATGTTGTTGCATCTATTGTAGACACACTTTTCCTGCTGTGAGTAAGATCAAGACATACTAGAAGGGTGTTGGAGCCTGCATGGAGCATTGGAATGGATGCTTTGGTGATGAACTTGGGGACACAGAACAGCGTTCATTGGGCATAACATACATTTTATAAGTCTCCTGGTCCAGATGGGTATAATTGACAAAGTACCAGAAACTTTTTTCTTTTAGGCCTTGGAGGAATTAAGATTAAAATCTTTTGTACTAGAGGGGACATTGATGTAGTGTGCCGTAAGCATTGGCGGTGTTCTTTGCCTTACCCTGAACTGAGAAAGAAAGGCTGTTAAGGACTCGCAATGAGCCAAAAGATATCCTCAGCGGATACCTTGACATCTAATATCCAGTATTATCCTATTACAACCTAACCTAACTAAGAGGAGAAATAGACAGAGAATCATTTCAGTATCAATGTAGACCCCCCAACCTATTCCGCTGCTCAATATTTGGATTATCTTCTGCCCAGACCCAGACCTGAGTCTTAGTACATTTTATCGCCACTTCTATGGGTTACCACTATAAAATGCCTAATACAGATTCTGACAGAATAGGGAGTTCAGCCATCCTACTTCCAAGGAGTACAAACCAAATCAGCTATTCATAGGCGTCTGAACGTTAATTCAGAGAGGCGCAGTCTTGGTTTGGCAGACGAGTGTGAAATTCCTTACAGACAATAGGATTGTCATTAGAGCAATAGCAGCCAGGACGGTGAGATCTTGTGCACCTGCTAGGACACAAGATACTATTCTGAATGACACATAGGCATGCAGATTAATTATGAGCAAGCCACAGCGGGTATGAGAATAAAGGCGATGGGAAATTGAATATAAAATAGAAACAGGTCACACCATCGCGGGATGATTGAGGTGACCCTAGCAACACTGTATTGGAAGAGGTTTCGACAAATTTTATGGTCAAGGGAGAGACATAAGGTGCCAGCGGCGCAGTCTTGGTTTGGTCGAATTCTGACATTGCATTTTGGGAGTACATGATACACAGAAGGCTCAAAGTTAGAGGGGAGAACAGGCCTGAATGTCTGCATTGAGGACCCATAGACCCTTGCGGCTGTCAACCATAATATGGTCCTGCAGACTGACATTCGAGCGATTAGGAAATCCTTGAGATGGTACAAAGTGAAGAGGAAAACGATGAGTATGACCTTACAGGCACTAAGTTTGCCATTTTTTAACAATGTGTTGACCGACACACTGATCCCATTCTTAGACCAGTATCGAGTGGACCCAGTCTTTAGCGACTGGATAAACCATATGCTAAGGAACAGGTGTGCGTCCCATGACATAAATATAAGGGAGAAAGTAGCACAGGGCATGCCACAGAGGGGCATTTTATCGCCACCTCCTATGGGTGACCACCATAAATGATCTATGACGGATGCTGACTGAGGATGGATTTGAACCCGTTGGCTACGCAGACAATGTTATAATACTTCTAAGGGGTAAGGATTTCAATCAGCTATGCAAAAGGGCAGAAAGGGTCTTACAGATGGCATATGACAGGGCTAGACCCATGGGTCTCAGTGTTAACCCAGAGAAGACAGAAATATGCCTGTTCACGAGGAAAACGAAGTTGAGCCAATTTGACGCACCACGTTTCCCCAATAAAACGATTTCGATATCTGACAAGGTCTAATACTTAGGAGTGATCTTGGACAGGAAACTGAATTGGAAGTGTCACATTCAGGAGCGCACTGAGAAGGCTCACAGATGTTGGGCACTATGTAGACGGGCCGTAGGCTCAAAATGTGCCCTGAATCCGAGGGTAGTCCAATGGTTATACAAAAGCGTGATTAGACCTCAGTAGTTTGGTGGACTGCGATGGAGAAAAGGAGCAACATAAGGACCATACAACAGGCTCAGAGAACATGTTGTCTTGACATAGGCGGAGCGATGAGGACCACGTCCACTAGGGCACTGGAGACTATTGTAGATATCCGACCCATTGAGGCAGCCACTGCGGCTATGAGACCTAAGGCGATGGGAGAATGTATTGAGGATGGGAACAGCTCATACCATCGCGGTATAATCGAGGTGACGATAGGATAGGCGATGGGAGAATGGATTGAGGATAGGAGCAGCTCATACCCTTGCGGTATAATCCAGGCAACGATAGGAATCCTTGAAGAAATATAGAAGAGTTTTCCGAACGGAAAACAGCCAGCGGCACTGTCTTGGACTGACGGAACTCTGGTATCGCCATCTGGCAGATCATGTAACACGGATGGATCAAAGCTTGGGGACAGAGTGGGCCTGGGGCTCTACATTGAGAATCCAGGGACTGGTATCTGTTTTAGACTGCCTGACCACAATACGGTCCTGCAGGCGGATCAAGAAATGCGTAATGTGGGGTGGTTTTAATGCGAGAACGCCGAGTGTGAACATATTTGCGGATAGTAAGGTTGCCATAAGGGCAATAACAACCAGGACGTTAAGGTCACGAACAGTCTTGCAGTGTAAGAAGGAGATTAACTTGCCTTGTCTGAGGATGGCAAAATCCTCATCGTTTGGGTGCCAAGCCATAACGGAGTAAGGGGAAATGAAAGGACAGACGATTTGGCGGCGAAGGCCAGAGGACTGCCGTCAATAAACTTGGTTAACCCGAAGCCTTTTGGGTGGACGTAGTCAGAGTTAAGGGAATGGGAGACGAATACGCATGCAACATTGTGGAACAGCGAAACGGTCGGTAGGACGACGAAAATCCTATGGGGGAGTCCAGATCGTGAAAAGACGAGACTATTACCAAAAGGAAGCAAGAAGGAGGTCAGTATAGCTATTGGTATCATAACGGGATACATAGGACTACCAGCTCACTTATGTAAAATCGGTGTGCCAAGTGATAACATGTGTAGGGCATGCGGGGAAAATGATGAGACGTTGTAGCACTTCCTTTGTCGTTGCCCGGCTTTCGCGTCTAACTGATACCGGCACTTAGGTGGAGACACAATATCAGACATGAACCAACTAAGGGGAGTGGTATTGAAAACAATTAAGGATTTTGTAAGTAGTACGGAATTCCTTACTCAGAATTTTCTTTTTGGAGGTTACTTTAAAGTTTTTAGAGAGCACAACCAGCCGATTACTGGCTTATGTGTACGTCCACAATGGCATGGGGCGAAGTAATATCTGCGCCCTCTTTTCAACCTAACCTAAGTAGTCTTCCGGATTTTGTCCATTTTGGTTTTCGCCTTATTACGTAAGCTTATCTGGCTCAGCGCTGGCCTTGCTTCTAATAACAACAAAAACTTATCATTGCTGCCCAGCAACACCCTTTGCTTTTTGTCAAAGCACCCAAAGTCAAATAATAATGAAAAAGCCAATCTGAGTTTATTTATATTCAATATCTAGCTGAGGCAGTTAGTCAGTCAGTCTGTCTGTGCGTCCGTCACTCAGCCCAGTTCAGTTTAGTTTATTAATGTTTGACAATTGTTTGTATATCTACCAACACTGAAGGATCTTATCAGATTTTCTTGTTTTCATATGATTTTCACCTTAGTTTTCTGTGCTAAATTTTCCGTATACATATATTTTTCTGACTTGGGAGACCTTTTGCCACCAGACAATGAATGTTTATCAGAGCTTATCTAAACTCAGTATAAAGTTCTCTTTGTTGTGTTTACATTTTTTTTTTTGACAGTTTTGACAAGTTTTCAGATGTGTGTGTGATAGAAGGTTTGGGGGGGAATGTGATATGATTGACCCAAAGTAGTGATGGGGAATTGGATTTTACGAGCAGGAGAGGATTTTTAACGAGAGAAAATGTTTTGCCTTTATAAAATCAGCTGATTGTGATGAGTTGTCGAAGTAATCGAGTGATGAGTTGTAGTGATCCTGGTTTGTTTTCCCAGTTAGTTCTGCAACCGGTTTCACTTGGGGCAATAAACGTGGTGTTGGGAGTTCTTCTCACCATTTGTTCTTATTTTTACTTCTCTCTTACCCATTTTCACTCTATGACTACTCGATTACCCGACTACCCGATTACTTATTGCTAACTCATGATTTACCCATCACTAATCAGCAGCACGATTGAAAAGTGTGCTATAAGATTGCTACTCACTGACTTACTGACTGGCTTTGCACCTCCATAAAATTTGATAAGTTTGATGATTTATGAACATTTGAATATGGTTTTATTTTCAATTTTATTGGGCCAATTTTTTTCTTTGTTATCGTCATGTACGATATTTATAATTTCCTACTCAACGCCTGCTTAGAGGTAGGTCTTTGACAGTTCGATGTGGACATTTCAAAAATGTTGTTCTTTGTCACACGTCTGTTGTTGTAGGTAAAT
Organism: Stomoxys calcitrans; assembly: GCF_963082655.1. Taxonomy (NCBI): domain Eukaryota; kingdom Metazoa; phylum Arthropoda; class Insecta; order Diptera; family Muscidae; genus Stomoxys; species Stomoxys calcitrans. The sequence goes on along the minus strand of NC_081555.1, from coordinate 27,961,663 downwards.
TTTATGATTTTTTTTTTCCGTGGAGCCCCTCATTTCAGTAGGTGTGAATGAGTTCTTGTTTTTTTTTTGTAATGGGGTAGCTGATTTTGTTTGTTGTGATGATTCGGTTGACGCGTCCCGTTTCGTTTGCATTGTTATTTGTTTACCTGTCAAAATGTTTGAGCACTACTGTATTTAGTAGACATTTTGGTGGTAGTTCATTTGAGATATCGCCTTAGAATGTGCCATGGGATTTGTAGCTTGTTGAAATGTTTATTGAAAATGTCCAATTAGAGCAAATAGAACATAAATTAAAATGAATTTAGTTAAGCTTTAGTAACAGCTGTTGTTGTTGTAGTTTTTGTGTTCTAACTTTCGTCTGCTTGATTCTGTTGAGTATCCAGATCCAGGAACACTGCGACTAAGATGGGTTGCCTCCAAAGGGATCTGGGTCTGAGTCGAGTGGATCTGGCTGGTTAACAGGTGATGTGTGTTGTGTGGTCCCTGGTCAAAATCGGGACATACATCCTGAAATTCGGAATCAATCCTTGCTCTGTAGGAGTTGAGGCGGCTGCAACTTCAGGATCGTAATTGAGCCAGAACTACTCTGGTTTGCCGGCGGACTCCAAGCACCCGATAGCTATTCACCGCATCTGCTTCCGTGTCTGCACGACTGTTGTCTAGAACCGCTTGGTATGCCGTTTGATCTAGAGTTTCTCTCTTATAGCCCTGAACCTCACGCTCTAGAACATGTAGATCTACCTTAAGACTGCTGGGAGGTGGATACTTATCCACAAGGGTTCTCAAGATTCGGCCTGGCCACCAATATGGATTCTGCTAAAAGTTTATACAAAATAAATTTACTTGAAGGGCATTATTTTATTTTGCATACCAAACTTCTGTCATAACAGCAAAAACTAAAGCTTCTAGGAACCGAACTAAATACGGTGATCGAGAGACCGGTTAAGATGGGAACTATATCAGGACGTGGACTGATTTGGATGGTCTCTGCGATAACACACCAAAAGGTATTGCTTAGACAGCATGAATAGGATGTCTTGTCTCCTGACGGAGAACTCAGAAGACAGCCCGTCGCAGTTCGATGGGCGGCATCCTGACAGATCTGAATATTGTGTCACTGCCTCTCAGAAAACTGACACTGGAACTGCATAACTTACCACCGACCGGCAAATTGATTTGCACGTGGTCAACAAGGTTTCTTTTTCAGCACCCGAAGTGCTGACGGCAAGTGACTTGAGGACCTTGTTTCTACATTTGAACTTATCGCAAATTGCTGTGGCATGTGAGGAGCATTAGACGTTTTCGTCCATTGTGATACCATAGGAACGGAAAATGGAAGATGCCCTCTAGTTCCTATCGTTGAACCATCCACATTGCTTTAAAAATTCCAACAACTTGCGAATGTTCGTTAAATCAGACAGGTTCTCAAAGAAATGAGAACCTAAAGTGGAACTCCTTCTGACTGCTAGTGCGGGACACACACGCAGAAGGTGTTCTATAGTCTTTTCTTCATCGATATCCTCATAGCTTCTACAAAAGTCGTTCCGGGGAACCTTCTGTCTGTCACCACGTTTTCCGATTAGACAATGACCTGTCATGACGGACTTAATGACTGGAACGTCTGTTCTAGCCAGTGACAGCAAAGCGGTAGACCTCTTCAAGTCTAGTTTAGGCCACATAGTTTTGGTATGCTCACAGCCCCCTCTTTGTGAACTTTGTGATTTTGTTTCTTGAGCCCCTGGAAGCCGCAATTTTCATCCGATATGGCTAAAATTTTGCACAGTGTTCCGCTATGACTTCCTACAACTGTGTCGAGTATAGTCCAAATCGGTTAAGAACCTGATATAGCTCCCATATAAACCGTTCTCATGATTTGACTCCTTGAGTTGTTATTGTTGTAGCCACATTTTCATATGGAGGTTGCGATCCTCGTCAAGCTCCTATAGGTGAGCAAGTTGGTTCCGGTCCAAAGACCGATTGCCCCGGGAACATGGTGGCAATTGGTTATTTGAAGGCGCCAATAACTCATTTTGTCATATCGAGCATCATAGGCACTCAGTATTTGTGCGGGAGCCGGTGCCGCTTGGCCTTTCAGTTAGACTCTCCGCTCGATACCGCTGATTGTCCGCTATTGCCGTTGCAGCTACTCCCTATATAGCATTGCACTATCCGTAAACTGTGGACGTGCCCGGTAGCTCGCAGCTAAGCTTATCGTGACTGCAATAAACATCACCCAGATTGGACCTCAATGTTCCAGCCTGTGTAATGCTCACAGCTATACGGTGCCTGGAATCTCACCCTGTCCTCTCTGGGTGTTGCACTTTGTGGTGTAGAGCCTGGGTCGCTCCATGGCCTGTAGGTTTATCGGAACCATTCCGGCTATTGTAGGGGCTGCGGGATCCGGCACTGTCCGGTAGGCTGATATTGCCCTAAGAGCTGCCGTCCTCTCTACCGAGAGCAGGGATTTCGCTCGGCATGCTGTCTGCAGTGTCTGGCCTTATATTTCACTCCCATAGAGGAGGATGCTATTGAATGTCTCCATCGAGAGTCTGCATCTGCTCGGGAGAGGCCCACCTATGTTGAGGTAGACATTTAACCAATCGCTGATGTAAAGAATTGATGGGGGGCTTTATGTCTTGATCGTCTACGAATACTAATTGACGGTTGAATAACATGGCCTGCCTACCGGGGTTCGAAAGTGACTAAACAGAAGACCACGGACCTAAGTTACATTGTTCCAAGTGTTCCAGCCACAAAATTCCATTTATGTTCGTTGACTACCCTGTTTATTTCAAGATTCCGCTCGATGATTCTAGGATAAGTAGAGTGCGTGCAACTTATCCCAACACGCTCATCTGCGAGTACCATTACCGGGAAATTGGGACGCACTTGGGTTATTCGACCGGCTGGTATAAAACAAGCAGCTGCTGCGTTAATGACGTCTCGGAATTTCCCCTCGTCAACTAACACATTTAAGGGGGGCGTCAGTTCACTGAAGCAACAATTGATGTACTCTCTGAAGACGATCCAATCGGCCTGGTAAACCTCCGGTACTCATAGATTATAAAGTCGGGTGGTCTCAAAAAAATTACGGCATGGCAGGATACGTCACTCAGAAGATCAGGGGATACAAAGGAAGGATCTCCTCATAATCCTAGTGGGGGCATCCTCATTTACCGTGCCCCGCTGCTCGTTACCTAGGGAAGATTGCCATGAAACGTGATGCGCATTCAAGTCTCCTAGAACCAAACTATTGTGGCCAGACAGTAGCCTGCTTCTGTAGCACATTGTAACTGTGAAACCTGTGCAAGCTGCAGGCGTTGATCAGCTTTGTCTCTCCTTGCGGTGGCATATCGGTGGCACTAGCGCCAAGGCCTGACGAGATGGGTCTATATTGCACAGTATGAAGTATAACGAAGGCCAATCTTCCACCTCCAATCTGTATGCTATCCTTGCGTAGCAAATTGTATCATTGACAACTGTGCAGACTGCAAGTGTTGGTCAGCTTTGTCTCTTGGATCGGAAATGTGTCCACTGCAAGCACTGGTTACACCTCACCGACACCGCCTGATGATGGAGGCAGTTCTGTCAAACCGAACTGAACCAGGGTCTGGGGTTCTTTGCGATCCCGGCACGGACCAGAAGAGTCTGGAGTCAATCAGTTTACCAGCTGTGTCTAGACTGGACAGTGGTCTGCTCGAAGATGGTGATGTTTGGTCCTTTGCTAATTTAAACCAGCTTTTAATGAAAATCCATCAAAATTTATTTTTTTCCCTAATTTAAAATGGTCTTCACTCCTTTTAATACCCACCACCGAAGGATGGGGGCTTATTCATTTTGTCATTCCGTTTGTAACACATCGGAATATGCATTTCCGTCTGTCCGTCCGTCTGTCTGTTGAAATCACGCTATAGTCTTTAAAAATAGAGATATTGAGCTGAAACTTTGCACCGATTCTTTTTTTGTCCATAAGCAGGTTAAGTTCGAAGATAGGCTATATCGGACTATATCTTCATATAGCCCCCTTATAAACCACTGATCCACCGATTTAGGGTCTTAGGCCCATAAAACCACATTTATTATCCGATTTAGCTGAAGTTTGGGACAGTGAGTTGTATTAGCCTACTCGACATCCTTCTTCAATTTGCCACCGATCGGTCCAGATTTGGATATAGTTGTCATATAGACCGATATCTCGATTTAAGGTATTGCGCCCATAAAGTGCGCATTTATTGCCCGATTTAGCCGAAATTTGGAATAGTGAGTTATGTTAAGCCCCTCGACATATTTCTGCAATTAGGCCCCGATCGGTCGAGATTTGAATATAGCTGCCATATAGACCGATCCGCCGATTTAGGGTCTTAGGCCCATAAAAGCCACATATATTATCCGATTTTGCTGAAATTTTGGGACAGTGAGTTGTGTTAGACTACTCGACATCTTTCTTCAATTTGGCCTAGATCGCTTCAGATTTGGATGTAGCTGCCATATAGACCGATCTCTCGATTTAAGGTCTTGAGCCTATAAAAATCGCATTTATTGTCCGATGTCGCCGAAAATTGGGACAGTGAGTTGTGTCGGGCCCTTCGACATCGTTCTTCAATTTGGCCCCGATCGGTTCAGATTTGAATATAACTGCCATATAGACCGATCTCTCGATTTAAGGTTTTGGGGCCTTAAAGGCTCATTTATTGTTACACGTCTCCGAAATTTGGGACAGTGAGTTGTGTTGGGCCCTTCGACATTCTTCTTCAATTTGGCCCAGATCCGTCCAGATTTGAAGAAAGCTGCCATATTGACCGATCCGCCGTAGGCGCCTTTTTTTATTCACCCAACTTTTATAGGTCAACTTTGACAAGTTTACAGAACACTCTGCTGCCATAACCTTGTCCTAGTTTTCCAAATCCAGGTTTTTATTGAATTCCTTGGCCATATAACATACTTGAGAACATGTATCAATAACATAATCAACTCACTTGACTTCAACCAAACGATTTCATGGCAGCAGAGTAGAATGATGGGGAGGGAGGTGATCTTATCACGGTGCACAGGTACATCTTCAAGTGAAGTGTAGTTTTTAGACCATTTCTATAGATTGTGTGTGCTGCTCTTGAAGGGTAGACAAGACAGAGGTCATTGCATGTTGGAGAGCTTGCAGTGGTATTCAAAAAACACAACTTCTAGCCACTTTTCCAAATTAAATTGCAGTGGCTTGATGTTGCCAGGTAAAGGCTTTCTTTCCCCCCTGATTTATCACAATTTTCCAGACTACCAAAGACATGTCATCCATCATACATTTAAAACTGCAGCAATGATTTCTGACATTAACTCAAGGCTATGGCAGTTTTCTTTTAGCCCAAGTCTTTTGTGGTGTGGGCATTTAGTCTGCTGCAGCAAAGGGGGTATCTGGCACTCGTATATCAAATTTTCATGTAAATTTTTTTTTATTGAAAAAGCACTTGTTATTAACTATAAAATTATTATTTTTTCCCCCTCTACTTGAAGTTCTTCTGCTTGTTTTGTGTGTTAGTAGGTTTTTTTCTTTATATAAAAAAAAAAAAATTTTTTTTTGTCTGTCCCCATATTTGTCCATGTGTGATGGTCTCTCTATCTGTTCCAGTGATACAAGTGCTTTACACAGATTTCATTCGATTATGCGCCGTTTGCTTTTGTATTTTGTAACATTTCAAGTGATTTATTGTTTAAAAAACACTTGAGACCACGCTATTTCTTTTCTTCTTCTTCTTGCCAGCAACACACTGACCAACATTAGACATCAAAAGTAAATATTTCAGTGCAAAAAAAACAAAAAGAAAAAAAATTACAAAAATACTCAACTCATCGAAGAGTTTCTGAAATTGAAAAATTAAACAAATATTGAATGGGACAAAATGATATCAATCAAATCAAAAAAAAAAAAAAAAAAGAAAGAAAAATATTATCTTGGTATTTTTATTGAAAAAAAAGAAAGGAAGACTTTAATATTAAATAAGCTTTCATTTGAGATATTCAGCAGTGATAACTGTTTTGTTGAGCTTGCAAAAGGTCAAATTGGTTATTTTGTGTTCCTTTGTAGTAGGCTGGCCACCTTAGCGCAAAGGTTAGCACGTCCGCCTATGACGCCGAACACCTGGCTTCCAATCCCGGCGTGAATATCAACAAAATTTTCAATGGCGTGAATATCAACAAAATTCTCAGCGGTGTTTATCCCCTTACTAATGCTGGGTACGTATGTAAGTTATCCTTACTTACATACTTTAAATGGCAATGGCAGAACATTTGTTCCACTAGCCGAACGTAGACCGTATTATGGTCAGGCAGTCTAATACAGATCTCAGTCCCTGGGTTCTCCATGTATACCCCAGGCCCACGCTGTCCCCAAGCTTTGATCCATCCGTGTAACATGATCTTACAGATGACAATACTAGGGTTTCGTCAATCTAAGACTGTGCCGATGGCAGCAGTGCCTCGCACTCGACTTCAAGACAGGTATCCGATCAGAAACCTCTTGCCTTCTTTCCAGGTTTCCTATCGTCGCCTCGATTATACCGCAATGGTATGAGCAGCCCCCATCCTCAATCCATTCTCCCATCTCCTTAAGTCTCATAGCCGCAGTGGCTGACTCACACTCAATCTGTGGGTGGGATATCTAGAATAGTCTCCTAGTGGTCGTGGTCCTCATCGCTCCGCCTATGCCAAGACAACATGTGCTCTGAACCTGTTGTATGGTCCTTATGTTGCTCGTTTTCTCCATAGCAGTCCTCAAACTACTGAGGCGTAAGTAAATATTGGTCTAATCACTTTCCTGTAGAGCCAGTGGACTATCCTCGGATTCAGGCCCCATTTCGAGCCTACGGCCCGTCTACATAGTGTCCAACATCTGTGAGCCTTCTCAGTGCGCTTTTGAATGTGACACTTCCAATTAAGTTTCCTGTCCAAGATAACTCCCAAGTATTTGACCCTAACATATATCGAAATAGTTTCGTTGAGGAAAGAAGAACGAGGTGCGTTAAATTGGCCCACTATCGTCTTTCTCGTGAACAGCCGGATTTCACTTTTCTCTGGGTTAACATTGAGACCTCTGGGTCTAGTCCAGTCATATGCCATATGCAAGACCCTTTCGGCGCTTCAGCATAGCTCGTTCGGATCCTTACCTCTTAGAAGTATTATAACATCGTCTGCGTAGCAGACGGGTTCAATTCCCTCCTTAGTCGGCATCCGTCATAGGTCATATATGGGTATATCATATAAATTCGTTAGATTGGTAGAACAAATGTACAACAATACCCAATCAGCTGTGTGGAACGGAAAAGAAATATCCGAATATTTTGAAACAACGAAGGGTGTTAAACAGGGTTGCCTTTTATCACCATTATTATTCACACTCTACATAAATGATTTGCATGATTATATTGAAGGCGGATTATGTGTGGAATCTATCAATATAAGATTACTTCTATATGCAGATGATATTGTGCTGCTAGCTGATGATATTAAAATCCTACAGAATATGATAGATAAATTAGAATTATACTGCAAAAGATGGAGCTTAGAAGTGAATATAAGCAAATCGGAAATAATGGTTTTCAGAAATGGAGGAAAGCTAAGCAAGTACGAGAAATGGACATACAAAGGCAGGGAGATAAAAATCTGCAACGAATTTAAATATTTAGGAGTAGTATTTACACCCAAAATGAAATTTCATAAACATGTGCAAAACAGAAATAATGAAGCAAAAAACGCAATAAATTCTATATGGAAACAATTTATGGAAAGAAATGATATAAATATGAATAACAAATGGAAGGTATTTTTAGCTGTTTGCAGATCCATTCAAACGTATGCTGCTCAAGTTTGGGGATACTCTTATTTTGAAGAAGTTAATACACTGCAGAGATATCTTTTGAAACGGATTTTGAGAGTACCAAGTTTTACTCCAAACTACGTGTTGATGCTGGAAACAGATGTAGAAGATACCCAGATTTATACTCTGGGATTACATTTGAAGTATATAGAGAAAACACTGTATCACCATGAACCATGCAGGCTCCCGAAACAAATATCTAATATTATATTGGAGAAAAATACATTTTGGGCAAAAGAAATAGCTACCCTGTCGCAAAACTTTAACATACAATGGGACCAATCCACTTCATGTTTAGCTAACTGGAGGGCATTTTGCAAAAATTTACTCAGCAGCATAAAAATGCGACTACATGAGGAGAGACTATGGAGACAACAGAACTGTCAGAGTCTGCGAATTTATAAATATTTGAATCCAAACCGAGCTCAGCTTTACCTGAACGATAAAAATTCTTACAATAAGATCGTATGGATATTCAAAACACGCAGTGGAATGATTCCTTTGGGGTATAATAAATTTGATTCCGATACATCGAGTAGAGAGTGTAAACTATGCAATTTGCGTGAGATCGAAACAATACAACACTTTCTGGGAAAATGTCCTGTACTTCAAGAATTCAGAATGTTATCATTTCAAAGACCAATATTAAATGAGGAAGAGGTGATTAGAGTACTTGATGGCGAAGAAGAAGAAGACTGGGATAGGTTGGCAAACTATATGGAAACCACTTATAAATATAGAAACTTTTTAATGAATGAATTCGATTAACTTAAATTTGTTTTATATATAACGCGATAGACGTAATTATTACATTATCGCAAATTCCAACTACTTCTAAAATTGATTTTTTTGAATCTTAGTATAAATTGTATAATGAATGAAAACAAAAAATTTTCTCAATAAAGAAGTATTACTACTACTACTACTAGGTCATATATGGTGGTCACCCATAGGAGTGGCGATAAAATGCCCACCTGTGGCGTGCCCTGTGCCATAGGACATTTATGATGGTCACCCATAGGAGTGGCGATAAAATGCCCCCCTGTGGCATGCTTTGTGCCACTTTCTCCCTTATATTTATGCCATGGAACTCACATTTTATCCACCTGTTTCTTAGCATATGGTTAATCCAGTCTCTAAGGACCACCCGGTACTGGTCTAAGGATTGGATCAGTGTGTCGGTCCGCACATTGTTAAAAGCCCCCACGATGTCAATGCATACTGCCAGGGTATACGTTTTGGCATCGAAGGATTCTTCTATTGTATGCAAATCCTCGTGCAGGGCAGTCTCCACCGATCTTCCCTTGACATAGGCATGCTGTTTGTATTTGAGCAGTTTGCTGGATGTCATCTCCAATCCAAACATACTGCGAAAGAAATTCAGAAAACTGTCCACCCCTGGGGTATGCTACATGGCTCATGATTCAAAATAGAGTTTTGTTGCTAGCCCACAACCACAACACATTTGTTTGGGACGTGTTAACACCGGCGATAGTTGCGTGCCAAGGACACGTTAACGTAACATTGCTAGTTAACATTATCTAGACTTGTGTTAAAACATTTGAAGTTATCTGATAATGTTGCCACTTTTATGAATAACAGTAACTTTGTTCATTTAGCAGAGACAACAACCATAGTAGTCACATAAGATAAAAAATTTTTTAACGCAATACCGTTAGTAACAAAAAACGCTTGAAGATGGCTCTGAATACAAAAAAATATAAAGTTGTTCTTTTTTGTGCATCACAGCCGCACTGAGGACGACACCAACTAAGATGTACTCTGGAGATCTAGAACTGGTCATATCGAAAAGGTTACTCGACCACTGCAGTGTGTATCAAGCAGAGATCCTTGCAATTAATGAAGGGGTAGAATGGCTAAGATATTGGGTTGCCCAAAAAGTAATAGCGGATTTTTTAAAAGAAAGTAAATTCATTTTTAATAAGACTTAGAATGAACTTTAATCAAATATACTTTTTTACACTTTTTTTCTAAAGCAAGCTAAAAGTAACAGCTGATAACTGACAGAAGAAAGAATGCAATTACAGAGTCACATGCTGTGAAAAATTTGTCAACGCCGACTATATGAAAAATCCGCAATTAATTTTTGGGCAACCCAATATAATGTCAGTACGACAATTGGCATAAATATCTACTCAGACAGCCAGGCAGCCATTATATCCGTGGAGAACGAATTTATGAAACCAAAAACCCCCCTCGACTGTTGCAGACCTCTCAACGAGATTGCTGAACAGTTCAAAATTCACCTGTTCTGGTTGCCGGGTCACAGAGATATCCCAGGGAATTGTAATGCGGACGAGCTTGCGAGGCTAGGCACTACTCTACACATTCCAGGCATACTAAAATCTGTGGATATGCCTCTAGCGACATGTAAGCTAAGTTTTCAGGACAAGGCCCGAAAGACAACGAATGATAGATGGCCACAAAGAGGGGGCTGTGAGAATTCGAAAACTATGCGGCCTAATCAAGATTTGAATAGGTCCACTGCTTTGCTTTCATTGGCTAGAACAGATGTCGCAGTCATTGTATCCGTCATGCCAGGTCACAGTCTAATCGGAAAACATGCTGACAGACTGAAGGTTGCCAGCAACGACTTTTGCAGAAGCTGTGAGGACATGCTACTTTGGACTAGATAAGCAGTTTAGAAAAAATGCCACCTCTCGACAGACGAAGATTGCACTATACAAGACACTGATACCACCCTTGTTGTTGTATGGTTCTGAGGCATGGGCACTTGTGAAAGCAGATGAGACAGTACTTGGAGTATTTGGGAGAAAATTTCTTCGCAAAATATATGGACCAGTTTGCGTTAATGGAGAATATAGGCGACGTATGAACCACGAACCACGAGGAGGCCACCGTAGCTCAGAGGTTAGCATGTCCGCCTATGACGCTGAACACCTGGGTTCGAACTCTGGCGAGACCATCAGAAAACAAATTTTTCAGCGGTGGTTTTTTCCCTCCTTATGCTGGCAACATTTGTGAGGTACTATGCAATGTAAAAACTTCTCTCCAAAGAGGTGTCGCACTGCGGCACACCGTTCGGACTCGGCTACAAAAACGAGGATCCTGATCATTGAGCCTAAATTTGAATCGGACTGCACTGCACATTGATATGTGAGACATATCAATGTACACGTGGAACCAAATTAATCACGTTGTGATAGATGGAAGGCATTCATCCAGCGTGTTAGATGTACGATCGATCCGTGGAGTATAGATTCGGATCATAACCTTGTTGCAGCAAAGGTTCGCACCCGTTTGAACATGGCGAGGAAAGTACGATCTGACGCACGGATGCTGGACATTGAAAAGCTGCAAACACTACAGCTGGCAGCGGCATACTCCACTCGACTGACACAACCGCTTGATGAAAGCACTCCTTGTTCCGATGATATAATGGCGCTGTGGCAAACTATTGCCAAGTCCATGGAAGATGCCGCGAAATCCGTACTAGGGTACCGGAAGCCTCGTCCAAGAAACCCATGATACGACCAAGAGTGTCGAGATGCTACTGAAGCCACGAATGCAGCATATAGAGCAACCCTGCAATCAGTAGCAACGCGCCAGATGAAGGAGAGGTATCAGGAGAAAAGGAGAGAGGAGAAACGTCTATTCCGCAGAAAGAAAAAGGAAATGGAAAGACGTGAGTGTGAGCGATTTGAAAGAATTAAACATCAAACTGATGGCTTTGGTGCAGACACATCCTCCTGCAGAGACAAAGAAGGAAATCTGGTAACTGACACAGATAACATGCTGAGAATATAAAAAAAAACATTTCACCCAACTGCTAGAGTCCGACGTTGGAGGCGAAGAGGATACCGCAGAACCAATCCCCGATGATGATATAGAATGTTTACCTCCTAGTCAGAATGAGGTCCAAATAGCAGTGACCCGACTAGAGAACAACAAGGCAGCAGGTGCCGACGGGTTACCCGCTGAACTATTTAAGACCGGAGGCGATACGCTGATAAGGCGTATGCATCAGCTTATCTGCGCAATCTGACTGGAAGAACGTATACCCGATGATTGGAACCTCAGCATACTAAATATGTGCCGTACACAAGAAAGGAGACAAGACGAAATCTGCCAACTACAGAGGAGTAGTCTCCTCCCCATCGCATACAAGATTCTCTCGAGCGTACTGTGTGTAAGATTAAAACCGAAAGTCAATGAGATAATTGGGCCTTATCAATGCGGCTTTAGACCTGGTAAATCCACCCTGGACCAGATATACACACTGCGCCAAATCCTGGAAAGACCTGAGAAGAACAAATCAACATCTACCATCTTTTTGTTGACTATAAAGCCGCCTTCGATACTCCTGTACGTTCAAAAGTATTTCAAGCCATGTCTGAGTTTGGTATCCCTGCAAAATTAATGGACTCTGCAGGATGACACTTGCTGATACGCGTTCCTCAGTAAGAATAGCAAAGAATCTCTCCCAACCATTTAATACCAAACAAGGTTTCAGACAAGGAGACAGTCTATCGTGTGATCTCTTTAATATCCTGCTGGAGAAGATTGTACGAGATGCAAATGTGAATAGATATGGCACACTAATCACAAGAGAACACATGCTGCTCACCTATGCCGACGACATCGATATCGTAAGTCGGTCACCGGAAGTAGTAACGGCAGCCTTTGAAAGAATCGAAAGAGAGTCAGTGAAAGTGGGTCTGGCAGTAAATGGAGATAAGACGAAATGGATGGTTTCAACTCCCAAAAAGCCTTGCACAACCGAGCAGATAAAGAAAATGGAGAAAGTTGGGAACCACAACTTTAAGATAGTCAGCAACTTGATCTACGTCGGCACCGCCGTAACCGAAACGAATGACACCAGCTTTGAGATATAGCGAAGAACAATACTAGCAAACAGATGCTACTTTGGTTTAAGTAAGTAGTTTAGAAACAAGGCCACCTATCGGCAGACGAAGATTACACTATACAAGACACTGATACCACCCTTGTTGTTGTATGGTTCTGAGGCATGGGTACTTGTGAAAGCAGATGAGGTAGTACTTGGAGTACTTGAGAGAAAGTTTCTTCGCAAAATATATGGACCAGTTTGCGTTAATGGAGAATATAGAGGACCTATGAACCACGAGCTGAATGAGCTGTATGACGACGACAGCATAATTACAGGCATCAAAATACAACGGCTGCCTTGGCTAGATCATGTTGTCAGAATGGATGAAGAAGCTCCAGCAAAGAAGTCTTTTGAAGGCAAACTCGGTGCTACACGCAAACCGGAAAGACCAAAAGCCCGATGGAAAGATCAAGTGGTGGGAGACACCTTGAGACTTGGTGCCAGATATTTTAGAATGAACGCAGAAGATCGAGGCGCTTGGAATGCTTTTCTACGTTCGGTTAGAGCAACAAATATTCTGTCATATCCAATTAAAGTAAAGTAAGTTCTTTCGTATGGCTCGTGAAACGCTCTTCTAGTTTATCGTTGGGCCATATATTGCCTATGCAGCTGTTTTAGCAACTCTTCGCAACGATTCTCTTACTATCCATTGCGATATAATCGCCCGTGTGACTCGTGAAACACTCTTCTAGGTTATCATTGGGCAATCCATTGCATGAGCGAAAGTTTTAGCAACTCTTCGCAACGATAATGTCACAACTCATTGCGTTATAATCACCGTATGGCTCGTAAAATACTCTTCTAGTTTATCATCGGGCAATCCATAGCGTTTGGGAATGTTTAAGCAGCTCTTCCCAAAAACTCTCATACAACTCTTTGCGTTATAATCGTACGTATTGTGAAATCCATAGCTTGTGCGAATGTTTTTGCAACTCTTCGCAAGGATTTCGTCCAGAAATTTGCTTCTAAATTCGCCCGAGTTAACTTTTCTCTATTGTTTTCATTTGCATGTCCGGTGCGTTTAAGACTTCCATTGAATTATGTTATTCGATGTGTTGTTTTGAATGGACAAATTTTACAACACCAAACAGAATTCTCACTTGGCTTGTATGACGAAATACTCTGCAGTGCCTAGAACTTGCATATACTCCGAAAACCTGGCAGGTGGCAAGGGTGGCAAGGCCCTCATTATGCGATTGTGAAGCAATACTCTAAAGTTTTCAAGGAAATAGGAATGAGTATTGCTTCGTCGAGCACCATTACGGAAAGGGATTTTCTTGACGAATCCAATGGTGTCCTCAGAATTTTGAAATTCGCAAAACTAAGGATGTTACAGCAATTTCAAACTCACCTCGATTTTTTTACCATTTTTCCAATATTAATTATGCGATTTTGAGCTTGTTTTTTGAAGAAAAAACATAGGAGTTGCACTAATCCGATTTTTTTGCCATAATCTTCAATACTGTATACTCAACTCGAAAAATTTTTTCGCACCAAAAATCGAAAATTTTCATAAGGGGTTAGCCTTTGCTAATAAAATGCAAAAAAATAAAATGTAAAATTTTACGTAATTTTGTTTATTGTATGAATCGTTTTCGAATTTCGAACTGCGGAATGCTGGAAAATGATCGAAATTCGAAAAAATGAAGGAGTTACAGCGTTTTTGACCTTGAAAATGACCTTGAATTTTTACGCCAAAATAGATTTGGTTTTTGCGATGCTTTTCATAGAAAACTTTACATCATTGCTTCATCTAGCACAACTACGGAAAGAGATTTTTCTCACGAATCCAACGGTGTCTGAAAAATTGTAAAGTTTGCAAAACTAAGGAAGTTACAGCAATTGCAAACTCAAGTTGGTTTTTTTGAATTTTTTGGATATTAATTATGCGATTTTGAAGCAATACTCGAAAGTTTTCAAGGAAATGGGAAAGAGTATTGCTTCGTCCAGCACCATTACGGAAAGGGCTTTTCTAGACGAAACCAATGATGTCCTCAGAATTTTGAAATTCGCAAAACTGAGGATCTTACAGCAACATGAAACTAACCTCGATTTTTTACCATTTTTCTAATATTAGTTATGGGATTTTGAGCTTGTTTTTTGAAGAAAAAACATGGAAGTTGCTCTAATCCGATTTTTTTGCAATAATCTTCAATACTGTATACTCAACTCGAAAAATTTTTTCGCACCAAAAATCGAAAATTTTTAGCCTTTGCAAAAAAAAATGCAAAAAAATAAAATGTGAAATTTTACGTAATTTTGTTTATTGTACGAATCGTTTTCGAATTTCGAACTGCGGAATGCTGGAAAATGATCGAAATTCGAAAAAATGAAGGAGTTACAGCGTTTTTGACCTTAAAAACGACCTTGAATTTTTACGCCAAAAAAGATTTGGTCTTTGCGATGTTTTTCATAGAAAACTTTACACTGTTCCTTCATCCAGCACCACTACGGAAAGAGATTTTTCTCACGAATCCAACGGTGTGTGAAAAGTTGTAAAGGTTGCAAAACTAAGGAAGTTGCAGCAATTGCAATCTGACGTTGGTTTTTTTGAATTTTTTGGGTATTAATTTTGCGATATTGAAGCAATACACTTAATTTTTCAAGGAAATAGGAAAGAGTATTGATTCGTCCAGCACCATTATGGAAAGGGCTTTTCTGGACGAATCCAATGATGTCCTCAGAATTTTGAAATTCGCAAAACTAAGGATGTTACAGCAATTTCAAACTCACCTCGATTTTTTTTTACCATTTTTCCAATATTAATTATGCGATTTTGAGCTTGTTTTTTGAAGAAAAAACATGAGACTTGCACTAATCCGATTTTTTTGCAATAATCTACAATACTGTATACTCAACTCGAAAAATTTTTTCGCATCAAAAATTGAAAATTTTCACAAGGGGTTAGCCTTTGCTAAAAAAATGCAAAAAAAATAAAATGTGAAATTTTACGTAATTTTGTTTATTGTACGAATTGTTTTCGAATTTCGAACTGCGGAATGCTGGAAAATGATCGAAATTCGAAAAAATTAAGGAGTTACAGCGTTTTTGACCTTGAAAATGACCTTGAATTTTTATGCCAAAATAGCTTTGGTTTTTGTGATGTTTTTCATAGAAAACTTTACACTATTCCTTCATCCAGCACCACTACGGAAAGAGATTTTTCTCACGAATCCAACGGTGTGTGAAAAGTTGAAAAGTTTGCAAAACTAAGGAAGTTACAGCAATTGCAAGCTCACGATGGTCAATTGCAAACTCACGTTGGCCCATAATGCCTTTGTTCATTATGATACAATGCTACATGAGCTACGAAAAGGCTAGGCATTCCTTGAATTTATTGATGGTAGTCTTGTGGTCCTTACGGACAAGTCGTCTCCCTTCTAATTCACTTTTTTCCGCTATGGCCCAGCAAGGAAACGTGCCATCCTCTGATGAGTCGAGTATCTTTTTCTTACTCTTCGAAACGGTTCGTGACCCTACATCCGAAGTATTTTTGTCATAATGGTCAAGATACTAGCTCACATATTCCATGATCGCTCAAAAATTCCGCCAGCAAGACCATGGAATGGTCAGGCAGCCCTCTATGGGCCTTTTCTTTTCATAAAGCATGACTTACCAGATGGAACTCTCAGAGTTTCGTCAAACCAACACCGCGCATCTGGCACCAGTTTCTAGTATTTAACCCTTAGTGCAGTCTGAGAAATGCCATCAGAAGCCTCTTGCAACAAGGTCAGATTTCCTATCTTCGACTCGATTATGGTATGGTATCTTCTATCTTCTTAAATGTATGTCCATAGGTCGGACATACAGAAGTTTTTCTAGTGCCTCAGTAGGCTTGCCATAGCCCCGCCTATGTCATAGCAACATATTCTCTGAATCTGTTTTCTTTAACAAATCTCAATCTTCTCTGGATATACTTTTATTCCACAGGAGTGGCCGGAGGCCACCGTAGCGCAGAGGTTAACATGTCCGCCAATGACGCTGAACACCTGGGTTCGAATCCTGGCGAGACCATCAGAAAAAAAATTTTCAGCGGTGGTTTTTTTCCCTCCTAATGCTGGCAACATTTGTGAGGTAATATGCCATGTAAAAACTTTTCTCTAAAGAGGTGTTGCACTGCGGCACACCGTTCGGACTCGGCTATAAAAACGAGGACCCTTATCATTGAGCCTAAATTTAAATCGGACTGCACTGCACATTTGATATGTGAGAAGTTTGCCCCTATTCCTTAGTGGAATGTTCAGGGGCAAAATTTGCAAAGTTTTATGACTATGGCCGTTATAGTCTAGACCTACCGATCACAAATAAAAGAATCCCCATTTGTTTTTCTGTTTTTTTGTTTTATTGAATTTGTAATGCAAGCTGTTACATTTAATTTTTGTATGTTGGATGTTGTTGTTGTCATTTCTGTGGAGTTACTCAGTTTTTCTTTAGTAGATTTCTGACTTTAATATAAAAGTATATATGTGACGGTTAAATGAATTGTTTTGTAATAAATTTTTTTTGACGATTTTTTACCTCTGTATCTATCAATCGTCACTTCTTTTGAATTTGTAGCTGTGTATTCAAGTTTTTTTTTTTGTTATATAATTGTCATGAAATTATTGTGCGCCTGTATATTTTTTTTCATATAATGAATGGAATTTAAAATATTTTCAAAATGTCAGAAATACAACAAAATTGAATACCAAAAAAACCATAAACATACAAATACTATGTAATGAAAATTGTCATTATATAGGGGTTATTCTTTTCTAGGAAAGCTTAAAAAATGCATTTTTGTTTTGTTTTTTTTTTTTTGGGGGGAGTTAAGAGTTTGATCTTGTTTCAAAATTCTTTTAAAAAGTTGTTCTGTGTTCATAATTTGAATTTTTTTTTACAGTGTAAAAGTGTTAAGTAATTGGTTTTGTTATTGTAAATGTTTGTTGTTGTGGTTGTTGTATGTACATTTATGTAGACTACACCCAAGAAAAGTGATGCGTTAAAAACACTTAGTTTTACTAATAATTTTTCGGTTTTCATTTTTGTGTCTCTGTTGTAATTTTACATACACGTTAACTACTGGGGGAACTATGGAGGCAGAGTGTTTTAAGGGGTGTGTTTTTTTGGTGTTGGAGTTCTATAACAATTACAAAAAAAAAAAAATATGCTTAAAGCGTTAAAAGCGTTGGTTATTTTTTTCTTAGATTTGGACGAAAATGTTGTGGGGAATTTTTATTTTCATTACAATTTTTAATAAAAAAAATTTATCTCTATAAGAATAAAAGCTTGCTAAGTTCGGCCGGGTCGAATTTTATATACCCTCCACCATAGATCGCATTTGTCGAGTTCTTTTCCCGATATCTCTTTTTAGGAAAACAAAGGATAAAGAAAATAATTGCTACAATATGTTGGAGCTATGCCAAGTTATGGTCTGGTCTGAACTGAATGTTGGAGAGCATAGTAGAAGTCATTTTGTAAAATTTCCGTCAATTCGAATAGGAATTGTGCCCTTTAGGGTCTCAAGAAGTAATATAGAGAGATGGGTTTATATGGGAGCTGTATCAAGCTATAAATCGATTCAGACCACATTGAACAAGTATGTTGAAGGTTATGGGAGAAGTCACTGTACAAAATTTATGCCAAATCGGATGACAATTGCGCCCTCTAGAGGCTCAAGAAGTCGAGATCCTAGATCGGTTTATATTGCAGCTATATCAGGTTATGTACCGATTTGCGTCATTTGCGTCTTAGCACAGTTATTGAAAGTCATAACAAACCACCTCTTGCAAAATTTCAGCAAAATCTGGCGAGGATTGTGCCCTCTAGAGGTTCAAGAAGTTAAGACCCGAGATCCGTTTATATGGCAGCTATATCAGGTTATGGACTAATTTCAACCATACTCAGCACAGTTGTTGAAAGTGATACCAAAACACCTCATGCAAGATTTCAGCCAAATCGGATAATAATTGCGCCCTCTAGAGGCTCAAGAAGTCAAGATCCCAGAACGGTTTATAAGGCAGCTATATCAGGTTATGTACCGATTTGCATTATACTTAGCACAGTTGTTGAAAGTCATAACAAATCACCTCATGGAAAGTTTCAGCCAAATCGGATAAGAATTGGGCCCTCTAGTGGCTCAAGAAGTCAAGACCCCGGATCGGTTTATGTGCCAGCTATATCAGGTTATGGACTAATTTCAACCATACTCAGTACAGTCGTTAAAAGTGATACCAAAACACCTCATGCAAAATTTCAGCCAACTCGGATAATAATTGCGCCCTCTAGAGGCTCAAGAAGTCAAGACCCAAGGATCGGTTTATATGTCAGCTATATCAGGTTATGAACTGATTTTAACCATACTCAGCTCAGTTGTTGAAAGTGATACCAAAACACCAAGTGCAAAATTTCAGCCCAATCGGATAATAATTGCGCCCTCTAGAGGCTCAAGAAGTCAAGACCCCGGATCGGTTTATGTGCCAGCTATATCAGGTTATGAACCGATTTGAACCATACTTAGCACAGTTGTTGCAAGTCATAACGAAACACGTCGTGCAAAATTTCAGCAAAATCGGATAATAATTGCGCCCTCTAGTGGCTCAAGAAGTCAAGACCCCAGATCGGTTAATATGGCAGCTATATCAGTTTATCATCCGATTTGAACCATACTTTGTACAGTCGTTGGATATCATAACAAAACACCTCTTGCAAAATTGCATTTCAATTGGATAAAAATTGCGCCTTCTAGAGTCTCAAGAAGTCAAGACCCAAGATCGCTTTATATGGCAGCTATATCAGGTTATGGATCGATTTGAACCATGCTTGGCACAGTTGTAGGATATCATAACAAAACACCTCTTGCAAATTTTCATTCCAATTGGATAAGAATTGCGCCCTCTAGATGCTCAAGAAGTCAAGACCCAAGATCGGTTTATATAGCGGCTATATCAAAACATGGACCGATATGGCCCATTTACAATCCCAACCGATCTACACTAATAAGAAGTATTTGTGTAAAATTTTAAGCGGATAGCTTTACTCCTTCGAAAGTAAGCGTGCTTTCAACAGACAGACGGACGGACGGACATGGCTAGTTCGACTTAATAAGTCATGACGATCAGGACTATATATACTTTATGGGGTCTCAGACGATTATTTCGAGTACTTACAAACAGAATGATGAAATCAGTATACCCCCATCCTATGTTGGAGGGTATAAAAATCAGAACGGATCTGTGCGTCTGAAATCTGTTTCGGTTGCTTGACCAAAGCACGGTCCTGCAGCCGGAAATCCGGGCTATCACAGAATGAGTGGGGTGGTATAGTGTCAGCAAGAGGACGCCGATTGTGAACTTCTTTGCTGATAGTAACTTGGCCATTGGGTAATAGCAAACAAAACGTTAAAGTCACATGCGGTCTTAGAGAGTAAGAGCGAGATTAACGCCTTCTCTGAGCATTGCATAAACTGAATTGTCTGGGTGACGGGCCATAAAGGAATGTCATCCACAAACTTGGATAAACACGAAGTCTTTTATGGGCAACGCTGTCTTAGTTTAAGGCTTCGGCACCGAGTGCGTTTGTAGCTCTGTGGAATAATGAAACGGTCGGAAAAAACGAAAGCCCTATGGGATGATCCACATCGTAGCAAAAAGAGGGTAATACTGAGCGAAAGTAAGAAGGAGTTCGGTATGGCTTTCAGCACTATTACGAGACACATAGGACTGTCGGGGCAATTATGCAGAACAGGCGCTGCAAGTGATAGCGTATGCATCGCAGACGACAAGGCGAAGAATCATTATCTATGTTGAATTTGCTATGTCCGGCCTTCGTGGTTAACAGATATCGGCACTTGGCTGTTGATACGATAATAGACTTCAGCCGACTTAAGGGTATTAAATGGACAACTTTTAGGTATTATGTGTTTAGCAAGGAGTTTTTGAAATAAATTTTTTCGTTGTTCCTATTCATTACTTTAAGCGCACTACAATCAGGTTACTGGGTAAGATTTTTTTCCCCAGTGGCATGGGACAGAGGTTCTCAAACAATAGTTTGGAGCAGCTTTTTATGACACTTTTGCCCAATTTGATGAGATTGCCATTAATACCATATTTATAATATACTTACCATAGATTATAGTCAATTTCAATAGATATGTATAGATTAGGACTGCATCAGCGAAAACTGGTATGAAATGTATTAACAGCAATACATTAAGTTCGAGCAGGATACCCACTACATCGAATATATTGGGTTGCCCAAAAAGTAATTGCGGATTTTTAAAAGAAAGTAAATGCATTTTTAATAAAACTTAGAATGAACTTTAATCAAATATACTTTTTTTACACTTTTTTTCTAAAGCACGCTAAAAGTAACAGCTGATAACTGACAGAAGAAAGAATGCAATTACAGAGTCACAAGCTGTGAAAAAAATTGTCAACGCCGACTATATGAAAAATCCGCATTTTCTTTTTGGGCAACCCAATACATATTGTATTTTTCAAAATCTCATAAACCCAACAAGCTTGCCCTATGAATTGTTATATGGCAGCTGCTTCCAAATATGAATCGGTATGGGTCATATACAGCATAGATGTCGGGGGTCCAACACAAATCACTGTTCCAAACTTCAGCGAAATTGGGTAATAATTGAGCCTTTAAAGGGTGCAAAGATTGTAAATCGTATGATAGGTCTATATGACAGTTTTATCCAGGTATAGTATGATCTGTACCAAATCCGGCATAGATGCCCCGCAGACTAACACAGCTGACTGTTTCGAAATTTTTGGAGAAATTTATGGGCCTAAGATCTTGAATCCTGAGTTCAGTGAATATGGCAGCAATATCCAAATAAAGTCCGATCCGCACAGTATTCCGAAAGGATGTGTAGGGGTCCGAAAAAACTAATTTTTCTTTATTCCAGCAAATCGTATAATAAATACGACTTTTATGTCCTGAAAATCTCAAATACAGAGATCGGTTTATATGGTAGCTATAACACTTTGTAAGTTTGTTCTTTGTTCTTGAATGTTCTTTCTATTCAAGGACTCTAGCTGCCCACGTCGTCAATTTGGTAGACATATCTTATAGAATACTTAATAATGAGTTTATGTCTCCCCAGCAAACCAAATGTCAGACAAATCTGAACAAATACTGAAATCTTCCGACAAGATTTTACCAAATTCTGTTCGATATTCCGTGGGAATTTTTGTTCCGATAGATCTGAAAGAATTCTGAACGATTTCTGACCGCCTATTCGTATGGGTTTTTTTTTTAATTTTTCCTCTAAAAGTTCGGAAGGAATTGTAAACGATTTCTGCACTGTTTGTCCGAAGGAATTTTTGTTCCGACAGTTCTGCAAAGAATTCTGATCGATTTCTGATCGACCTTTTCGTATAGGTTTTTTTTGGAAAGAACTCGAAACGATTTCTGCACTGTTTGTCTGAAGGAATTTTCGTTCCGACAGTTCTGAAAGAATTCTGAACGATTTCTGACCGACTTTTCGTAAGGAGTTTTTCTTTGAATTTTTCCTCTGAAAGTTCGGAAGGAATTGTAAACGATTTCTGCAATGTTTGTACGAAGGAATTTTTGTTCCGACAGTTCTGCAAAGAATTTTGATCGATTTTTGACCCACTTTTCGTATGGTTTTTTTTTTTTTAATTTTTCCTCTGAAAGTTCGGAAGGAATTGTAAACGATTTCTGCACAGTTTTTCCGAAGGAATTTTTGTTCCGACAGTTCTGCAAAGAATTTTGATCGATTTTTGACCGACCTTTTCGTATGGTTTTTTTTTTTAATTTTTCCTCTGAAAGTTCGGAAGGAATTCTAAACGATTTCTGCAATGTTTGTACGAAGGAATTTTTGTTCCGACAGTTCTGCAAAGAATTTTGATCGATTTTTTACCGACCTTTTCGTATGGTTTTTTTTTTTTTTGGGAAATTTTCTTCCGACAGTTCGGAAGGAATTCGAAACGATTTCTGCACTGTTTGTCTGAAGGAATTTTTGTTCCGACAGTTTTGAAAGAATTCTGAACGATTTCTGACCGATTTTTCGTAAGGAGTTTTTCTTTGAATTTTTTCTTTGAAAGTTCGGAAGGAATTGTAAACGATTTCTGCACAGTTTTTCCGAAGGAATTTTTGGCCCGACAGTTCTACAAAGAACTCTGATCGATTTCTGACCGACCTTTTCGTATGTTTTTTTTTTTAATTTTTCCTCTGAAAGTTCGGAAGGAATTCTAGATGATTTCTGCAATGTTTGTCCGAAGGAATTTTCGTTCCGACAGTTCTGAAAGAATTCTGAACGATTTCTGAACGACTTTTCGTATGTTTTTTTTTTGAATTTTTCCTCTGAAAGTTCGGAAGGAATCCTAAATGATTTCTGCACTGTTTGTCGGAAGGAATTTTTGTTACGACAGTTCTGAAAGAATTCTGAACGATTTCTGACCGACTTTTCGTATAGGGTTTTTTTTTTAATTTTTCTTCCGACAGATCGGAAGGATTTCTGCACTGTTTGTCTGAAGGAATTTTTGTTCCGACAGTTCTGCAAAGAAAAATTAAAAAAAAACATTCGACAAGACGTTCAAACTTCTTTTAGAACTGTTGGAACAAAAATCCCTCCAGACAAACAGTCCAGAAATCCTTCCGAACTGTAAGAAGAAATTAAAAAAAAACCCATACTGCTAAGAATTACTACAGTTCGGAAGGATTTCTGGACTGTTTGTCTGGAGGGATTTTTGTTCCAACAGTTCTGAACGATGTCTGATCGTCTTGTCGAATGTTTTTTTTTGAATATTTCTGCGATAGTTCGGAAGGATTTCTGGACTGTTTGTCTGAAGGATTTTTTGTTCTGACAATTCTGAAAGAATTCTGAACGATGTCTGATCATCTTGTCGAATGTTTTTTTTGAATTTTTCTTCCTGCAGTTCGGAAGGAATATAGCAGATATAGCTGCCATATAGACCGATCTGCCGATAAGAGTCTGATGTCCATAAAAGCTTTATTTACTGGATTGCCCAAAAAGTAATTGCGGATTTTTTAAAAGAAAGTAAATGCATTTTTAATAAAACTTAGAATGAACTTTAATCAAATATACTTTTTTCACACTTTTTTTCTAAAGCATGCTAAAAGTAACAACTGATAACTGACAGAAGAAAGAATGCAATTACAGAGTCACAAGCTGTGAAAAAATTTTTCAACGCCGACTATATGAAAAATCCGCAATTACTTGTTGGGCAATAGTGTACCGCTTGACTAACAGTTTAGCAATATAAGTGCCTTTATCTGAGTCCCATATAGGTGTACTCCATTCTTAAAATACTTTATTTCAGCCCGATATTCTCATGATATCTGATTAGGGGTGTTTTCGGCGGTTAAGTGGTCCTCCAGACACTAGGCCCTGAAAAAATATCAGCATCGTGCTCTTCTTTCAAATACCATTTATTTAAACCTCATTTTGCCATTGGTTTAGAGGAGTTTACACGATGAGGCGCCCCCCAAACACATGGACCCAAAATATGTTATCAACTATTTTGGGTTCATGTGTTTTACAATCTCAAATATCTTTCGTAAGAGCCACAAATTGGCATTGTCGAAAAATTTTTAGACTTTGGGGGGTGTTTTGGGGAAGGGGTGATGCCCTAAATACATGAACCTACTTTTGGATATAAAATTCGTATTCTACTCTCAAATACCTTTATTTGAGCCCCATATTTCGATGGTCAGTAAAAAATTGCTGTTTGTGAGGTATTTTGGGAAAGGGGTAGACCGCCAGAAAATTGGACCCGAAAGTGGGTATCAATTCTTGCTCTACCCACCAATACCTTTCATGCTCGGTAAATATGCCAGATTTAGGAAGTGTGTAGTCCCCCAAACACTAAGCCCTGAAAATATATCAGCAACGTATTCTTTTCTGATATATCTATATATCATTTATTTGAATACCATATTGCCATTGGCTTCAAAATTGGGTATCAAATTCGTTTTCTAATCCCATTTAAACTCCTTATTGCAAAAGTCAGTAAGTATGTTCGGTTTAGGGTATTGGCCCTAAAAACTATAAATATTTCGTTATACTCTATTTAAGACCCAAATTGTCTTGGTGAGCAAATACGTCCTATTTGGGGGTTGCTATGGTGGTGGGACGTCCCCTAGACAGTTGGTCCCTAATGTTGATATCAGATACGTGGTCTACTCCCACATACCTTTAATTTGAGCCCCATATTTCCATAGTCGGCAAACATGACCGATTTAGGATGTGTTTTGGGGGATGGACGGCCACTGAGTGTGTTGGCCTTGAAAATATATATCGGATTCGTGTTCTACTCTAAAAACACTCTTATTTGAGCCTCATAATGCAATAGTCAGCAAATACTTCCTATTTGGTGGGGTGGGGTGGCCCCATAGGCACTTTCCCGAATATTGATGTCAGATTCGTGCTTTACTTCCAAAGACCTTGCATTTGAGCCCCATATTGCTATGGTCGTAAATTTCTCCCCCCTTTGGGCGATGTTTTTGCGGATGGGCGGCCCCTCAAAACTTAGTCCCA
This sequence comes from Stomoxys calcitrans, assembly GCF_963082655.1. Lineage (NCBI taxonomy): Eukaryota > Metazoa > Arthropoda > Insecta > Diptera > Muscidae > Stomoxys > Stomoxys calcitrans. Next base: position 27,936,391 of record NC_081555.1, on the reverse strand, counting down.
CAACTGGATATCGGATTCGTGTTCTACACTCAAATAACTTCTATTTAAGTCCCATATTACCATGGTCAGTAAATAAGTCCTATTTGGGGGGTGTTTTGGGAAAGGGGTGGACCCACAGAAACGTGGTCCCACATTTGGATTTTAGATTCGTATTCTACTCGCAAATACCTTTTATTTGAGTCCCATATTGCCAGGGTCGGTAAATATGTCAGATTTAGGGGTGTTTTGGGGCTTGGGGTGGTCCCCCTAGCACTTGGTCCGACAATTGGATATCAGATACCTTTTCTTATCCTAAATATCTTTCATTTGAGTTCCATATTGTCGTGATCGGTCTAAATATATGTTTGGTAGGTTTTTGGGGTGGGGCGGCCCCCCTAGGTACCCATCCGAAATTTGGATACAAAATTTTTATTTTTAGGGTACAAAATTTCGCTTAAATCGCACCACCCATCTCCGAGATCAGGCGTTTCTGAAAATCTGGCGTTCCCTTCAGATATCAAAAAATGTAGTACTCTATTTCCACCACGGGATAATTATGCACCATCTGTGAAAATTTCAAGAAAATCGGTTCAGCCGTTTCGAAGTCTATAAGGAAAATACAAAAAAGCACAAATTGCTGATTATATATAAAATTCAGATGTTTATGTGTAATTAATAGTAGAAATCTTAAAAGGTAATGAAAAGTTAAAATAATGGCAACACAAGCTAGCGAAATTCACTTAGATGCCTTTAACACGACACACAACGAACGACTGACAGCAGAGCTCAACTCTCGCTTTTTTAACGCACTTGCACTAGTCTCTCTATGTCCGTGTTCTACAGTCGCTAGACACGCTACTACATGTATACATTTAAGGGATTTGAAAATGTTATGAAGAAAAGTTTAAAAAATATTGCATACCCTCAGGGGCTTCTAGAAAATTCTTTGATCAACACGTGAGTTAGTTCCCAAAAAGTTTCCCGAGCAAGCGGCAAATGTTGTTTAAAATTCTATTTCACTTTAATGTTAGCTGCTTCAATTTAAAATACTCTTAATTAAATTATTTGTGGACTTGACAAAGCCTAAAAGTATGCTATAATATTTGATAACGAAATCAAATATTATATAGGGGGAAATAGGGAAGGTATTAGAAATTTTGGTTTTTTTTGGGGATTTTAATAAAAATATGTAGCAATAAGATTAGTTAATAATAATTACCTTTTGTCATAACAAATTCCATCCAATTTGAAAGTAAATGAAATGAAAACACAATTTCTAATAGTTTTTTTTGTTGTTTTTTTGGTTTTTATATTTATGCAAAATATTTCAAAAGAAGAAGAACACAAATACTTTTCTTGTAGTTGATGATGATGTGGAGGAGTAGTGTTAAGAGGGGTAGGATTACAAGGAGATTTCTATATTACTGGAAAATTATTCAAATTTTTTTGTTAAAGAAAAAGAAAATTGAATTAAATTTTGGGTTGGTATTCTTGAAAGTTTCAGATTTAATTTGCTTTTGAGAGGGGGTTTAGGGTTGGAGGGGGTTTGGGTTGCTTATGTGGTTTGTTTTTTGAAACATTTTACATTGAATGGTTGTTTGTTGGTTGGTTGTTCTTGTTCTTGTTGTTTGTTTTTGTTTTTCTTGTCTTCTTTATTATAATTATTAAATATATTTTTGTTTTTGGTTTTGTTTGTTTAGCGTACAATTATTGTTGCAATTACAATTGTCTTGAGTACATTTATATATATATATATAAGATTTTGTTTTAAGTTTTTTGGTTTTGTTTTTGTGTTTTTCTCTTCTTCTCATTATTTTATATATATATTTGGTTGTTGTTGTTGTTTGTTTGTGTATGACTTACATAATGTAAAAGTAAACGAAATAAATTGAAATAATAAGTTTCTTCTGTTTTCTATATACGTTTTATATTCATTTTTTTGTTGTTTTTGGTTTTTATTTTGTGTAAAGTTGTTCTCCTCTTCTACTCTTCGTCTCTTGTTTATATTATATTTTGTTTTAATTTTATTATTTTTTCTTTTTTTGGTTTTTGTTTTCTTGTTTAACGCAGGACGGGGTTTTTTATCTTGTTTTTTCATTTTTTGCTTCATATCATTTGCAATTTTTTTGTGTGTTTATTTCATTTTTATCGTTTTCTTGTCTTTGTTTGAATTTATTTTTCATTATTATTATTTATTATTGTTGTAATTATTATTATGTTTTTGTGTTTTTCACTTTACTTTTTGTTTTACTCTTACATTCATGCTAAGTTTTACATAAATATGTTTTTTTTTTTTGGTTTTGTTGTTGTTGCTGTTTTTATTTTTAATAAATTTAAATGATTAGATGATTTAAGCATAATTTCATTTTTGGTTTCATTTCTTTTTACTTTAATGTTTTCTTAGAGATTGTTGTTCTTGCTGTTTGACTAGATTCATATTCAAGTGTTTTGTTGTATAAATTGAAACACACAACTAAGTTTAAATTAAAAAAAATTAACTTTTGAATATTTAAAGTCAAGCAAATAGTTAAAGTTAGTAAATTTTTAAAACAAAATTCAAGAAAAGAACCCATGTTGGAAGTGGAGGAAATTTTTTTAATTTGTAGGACTTAAGAATAAATTTTCGGAAATTTTTATTAAATTAAATTAAATTAAATTAAATTAAATTAAATTAAATTAAATTAAATTTAATTTAATTTAATTTAATTTAATTCAATTTATTTTTTATTTAATTTAATTTAATTTAATTTAATTTAATTTAATTTAATTTAATTTAATTTAATTTAATTTAATTTAATTTAATTCAATTTAATTTAATTTAATTTAATTTAATTTAATTTAATTTAATTTAATTTAATTTAATTTAATTTAATTTAATTTAATTTAATTTAATTTAATTTAATTTAATTTAATTTAATTTAATTTAATTTAATTTAATTTAATTTAATTTAATTTAATTTAATTTAATTTAATTTAATTTAATTTAATTTAATTTAATTTAATTTAATTTAATTTAATTTAATTTAATTTAATTTAATTTAATTTAATTTAATTTAATTTAATTTAATTTAATTTAATTTAATTTAATTTAATTTAATTTAATTTAATTTAATTTAATTTAATTTAATTTAATTTAATTTAATTTAATTTAATTTAATTTAATTTAATTTAATTTAATTTAATTTAATTTAATTTAATTTAATTTAATTTAATTTAATTTAATTTAATTTAATTTAATTTAATTTAATTTAATTTAATTTAATTTAATTTAATTTAATTTAATTTAATTTAATTTAATTTAATTTAATTTAATTTAATTTAATTTAATTTAATTTAATTTAATTTAATTTAATTTAATTTAATTTAATTTAATTTAATTTAATTTAATTTAATTTAATTTAATTTAATTTAATTTAATTTAATTTAATTTAATTTAATTTAATTTAATTTAATTTAATTTAATTTAATTTAATTTAATTTAATTTAATTTAATTTAATTTAATTTAATTTAATTTAATTTAATTTAATTTAATTTAATTTAATTTAATTTAATTTAATTTAATTTAATTTAATTTAATTTAATTTAATTTAATTTAATTTAATTTAATTTAATTTAATTTAATTTAATTTAATTTAATTTAATTTAATTTAATTTAATTTAATTTAATTTAATTTAATTTAATTTAATTTAATTTAATTTAATTTAATTTAATTTAATTTAATTTAATTTAATTTAATTTAATTTAATTTAATTTAATTTAATTTAATTTAATTTAATTTAATTTAATTTAATTTAATTTAATTTAATTTAATTTAATTTAATTTAATTTAATTTAATTTAATTTAATTTAATTTAATTTAATTTAATTTAATTTAATTTAATTTAATTTAATTTAATTTAATTTAATTTAATTTAATTTAATTTAATTTAATTTAATTTAATTTAATTTAATTTAATTTAATTTAATTTAATTTAATTTAATTTAATTTAATTTAGGTTAATTTAATTTAACTTTAATTAAATTAATTTAATTTAATTTAATTTAATTTAATTAATTTAATTTAAATTAAATTATATTATTCAATGTTATCTCATTTTCTTACAGTTAGTAGGAAATACCTACATCGAATGGGTAAGTGCACATCTTATACCTGCGTGTAGAAGGCGTATGAAATTGAAGACAACGATTTGATTGCAGTCACTGGGCTGGGAGCTGTGACCTAGAGACGCTGATTGGCGACTTTTAACCCGACAACATAGCGCAGTGGATGCACTATCTAATGAGAGGAATCGATAGGCAGTCATCAGATACTGCGTAGACGTAGGGGAAAAGCGGATGTCTGGACGCAGACATCATGTAGAGGAGATGGTTAAGCACCAAATTAGAGGGTCTCCCTCGAAGTAATGCGAAAGTAGTTCCGAGGTTGAATCTGTACTCCAAAGTGATAGAAGGTGGAATATGTACCTCTAGTTAATATAGGGAGAGTTTTTAGCCCGTACCTCCGATTCGACGGAGTCCGGCATACAACTATGGACATAATGGTGAAGCACCAATGCAGATGTTTGAGCACCAAATTAGAGGGTCCCCCTCGAAGTAATGCGAAAGTAGTCCCGAAGTGGAATCTGTACTCCAAGGTGATAGAGAGTGAATTTTTCAATTAGGGGGTCCACCTCGAAGTAATGCGAAAGTAGTTCCGAGGTGGAATCTCTACCTCGAGTTGATATAGAATAGCTTTTTAGCCTGTATCGCCGATTCGACAGAGTCCGACATACAACGATGTACATAATGGTTAAGCACCAATGGAGATGGTTAAGCACCAAAATAGAGGGCCCCCTTCGAAGTAATGCCAAAGTGATAGAGAGTGGGTTTTTAAATTAGGGGTCCACCTCGAAGTAATGCGAAAGTAGTTCCGAGGTGGAATCTGTACCTCGATGTGGAATCTGTACCCCGAGGATATAGGGAAAGTTTTTAGCCGGTACCTACGATTCAACGGAGTCCGGCATACAACGATGGACATAATCGTTAAGTGCGCAAAGCATTTTCCCATACTATCAAGCAATATAAATTACACTTTCGTTCTTTTTGAATTTGTTTATATATTTTAGTTTTATTTAATTTTTATTTATTATTTATTTTTTATGCTTATTTTGAATAATTTAATTTTTTTTCACATTATAAATTTTTTTATTTAATTTTCTTTAATTTAATCATGCTTTTAATTTTTTTTTGAGTGTATCAAAAATTAAAAAATATTTTTTTTGGGTTTTCAAATTTTTCGAACTTAGTTTTTATGTATTTTTTTTATTCATGTCATTTTTATTTTTTTTTATTTTATTTTATGTTTTTTTTATTTTATTTTACTTTATTTTATTTTTTTTATTTTATTTTAATTTATTTTATTTCATTTTATTTTATTTCATTTCATTTTATTTTATTTTTCTTTGTTTTGTATTTTATTTTATTTTATTTTATTTGGTTTTGTTTTATTTTTTTATTTCATTTTATTTTTTTGTATTGTATTTTTATTTTACTGCACCAAGCTTCAGCAAAAGACTCCAATTTAAATTGGAATTATTTTTCGACAGCATGATCACCATGTTTTTTGAGTGTTATCAATGAAAACCTTCAAATTATAGTTCAATAATTATTGCCTATTTTTAGGCTGTCTCCAATTCAGCTGAACTAAAGCATAATTTTAGGCAAACTCAATGCCAAATATCTGTCACAGAACTGTATTATAATTTTAACATTCAAATTATAGTTCAATAATTATTGCCTATTTTTAGGCTGTCTCCAATTCAGCTAAATTAAAGTAAAATTTTAGGCAAATTCAATGCCTAAAATCTTCAAAGAATCTTCATCTTCAAAGTTCGGACCTATAATTCTTTTCACAAAAAATTCCACCACTATCAACTACCATGTTTTCTTTTCTAAAATTTTATTTTTTAAATAAAATAAATAAATAATTTAAAAAACTTATATAAAATAACATAAATATCATACAATATGTAAATAGTATATATTATATTATCTAAATGGAATGGTAATATTTCAAACTTAGAGGAAACTCTAAAGTATAATAATCATCAAAATCATATGTAAATAAACTCTTTTATATTTTCAAACTGTTTTTTTTTTCATTTGTTTTGACAATACCATTTCAAATATTTTTGTTTTGTTTTTTCAATATATATATATATTTACTTATCGTAGTTCAAAAGGGGTTAATTACTCTTATAGTAGTAACGCGGATGATGGGCTTTTGTTTTGTTTGTTTTAATAAATAGCATTTTCTTGTCTTGTGTCATATATAGTATTTAAAGGTATTTATGACTGATTTTCATTTGAAGAAAAAAATTAAGCAAAAATTGTTTTGTTTGTTAGTTTTTTTTTGCATAAAATTTTTATGTATGAGTAAATTGCCATTGTTTTTGTGAGTGTGTGTGTTTGTGTGTGTAAAGGTAATTTGTTTGGTGTTTGTTTTTAGTTTTTTAGTTGAAACATTATCAAATTACCTTGGAAATGTGAAATTATGATAGCAATTTAGGGATTAATACAAATTAAATAATAAATATATTTGTTTATGTTTTATAATAAGTTAAATAACAAAATAATTTATAATGATAAATATTTTTTTTTAATAATAACTCTCACAGCAAAGTTTTATAATTTATATGTTGGTTTTTATTATAGTCATTTTAATAAATAAAATTGAACAAAATCAAATTTAAAGGAGATCAATTAGCAAAAGTATGCACAGTTTATTAATACACATTATGTTACATATGAAAAAAGAAAAAACAAAATTTAAGACAAAAAAAAAAAAAAATTTTAATGATTGCTTACAATTTTAAGCAGACGGATTATAGTCATTTATAAATAAAAAAAAAGTAAATGAGATCAATTAGCAGGTTTATGCACAATTAAATAATACACATTGTTAAATATGAAAAAAAATAAAAATATAAAAAAGTAAAACATAAGAAGAAAAAAAAAAAAAAAAAACAAGAAGAAAAAAATTAAAATGATTGCTTACAATTTTTAGCAGACAGATTATAGTAATTTATAAATAAAATAAAAAAATAGCAGGAATATGCACAATCTAACAATGCACATTATGCTACACGTGAAAAAAAAAAATTAAAAAAAAAATTAAAAAAAAAATTTAAAAAAAAAAATTTAAAAAAAATTATAAAAAAAAAATTTAAAAAAAAATCCGAATAAATCTTAAGCTTATAATAAGCTCGGTTGTTAATGTTTTGTGAGACAAAAAGTTATTGAAAGATTGCTTACAATTGTAAGCAGACTTCAAATGAGGTCGTAGAGACACTGATGATTCTGAGTGTTTTGGAAAACATTTTCCAATCATAGAAAAATGTTGTGGTGGCTTGAAAATTGTCATTAGTCTTGACTTAAATAGACAATCGATTGGGCATTGTGTAATAATTGAGCTGAATTGAACTGGTGAAAGGATCGAATGAACTAGTTTACATTACATCGTTATGTAAGCTTGTTTAATCGACCCGTTTATCAGTTTAATCCAGCTCAATTATTACAAAATGCTTAATTGACTGTATTTAAGTGATCCGTTCCACAAAATTGCTTCGTAAACAATTTGAATTTAGGTTAAGGTTTCTGTGGTGGATCTTAGGTTTGGATAGGTAAGAGTGGCTGTCCTTTCAGGCTCACTTAGATGAGGATAGGTAAAAGTGGCTGTCCTTTCAGGCTCACTTGGACAGTTTTAATCCATTGCGATACCACAGTAGCGACAGATCAAAATCTATGGTGGGAATCGAACCCACGACCCCCGTACTCGGCTGCTGTGGTGGTTAACCCACGATGAAATGCGTTTATTTTATTGCTTTTCAAAGGGCTTGAGGACAGCCACTCTTACCTCACAATTTTGTGGAACGGATCACTGAAGAACAGTCGATCAAGAACTTTGTAATAATTGAGCTGAATTGAACTGGCGAAAGGATCGATTGAACTAGTTTATATTACATCGTTATGTAAGCTTGTTTAATCGACTCTTTCACCAGTTCAATCCAGCTCAATTATTACAAAATGCTTAATCGACTGTACTTTAGTGATCCGTTCCACAAAATTGGTTCGTTAACAATTCGAATCTAGGTTAAGGTTTCTGTGGTGGGTCTTAGGTTAGGATAGGAAAGAGTGGCTGTCGTTTCAGGCTCACTTAGACAATTTTAATACATTGTGATAGCAAAGTCGCGACAGACTAAGACCTTTAGTGGGAATCAAACCCACTACCCCTGCACAGGATTGTTGGTGAGAGTCCTGACTGGCCATTGCGATGTCTCACTGTGGGATGGAATCGAAAAAACTAGTAAAAAAATCTGCTGTTTGAGAACGGATATGGATATCTCTTTGAAATTTTAAATGGTAAGTGCTAAAGTGTTATCGAGATCATAAGCCATTTCAAGGCCCTAGATGGTGCTTAACCCACTTTTGTGGCTTTTCAAAGGGCTTAAGCCTTCCCCAACCTTCCAGAAATCGGGCTAGTTATCCTTAAGAGTAAGTGCTTGATTCCTAAGAAAAATATACCAAAGTGGTACAACGAAAAGAGGAGCCTTAGTAAGTCTGTATGCAAGATAGAGCTCTTTACAGCTCTAGCAATACAAAAGACTTATTACCAAGGAATATACTTCTTGGAATTTTTTGGAATTATTTTTGGGCTTAGTTTGGTACCTCCAGAAAATTGTTGTAATTTTTCTTAGATTCTTGAACTTTTTTTTCAAAATTTTTTTTTTTTTTATAATTTTTGTCTCACTTTTTAAAGCAACATTCTATTAAAAACAATCTCTGATTATAAAATATATACGATAAACATTAAAATAATTTAAAATGATATTATTTCATGATATTTATGTTTAACTTAGCAAACTAACATAAGGTCAAATGATATGAGTTGTGTTCACTTTATATGAGTAATTAATTATTCGATTTATTTTTATAACAAAGGCTTAGAAAAGAAAATTCAAACAAGCCTAAAACAGGAAAGCAGTTATTATAGAGTTTTATTTTTAAGTTTAATTTATTTATGTTTTTGATTTTTTAGAGCGTCACATTTGTTGAAAACTCTTCAATCTTGCTGCTTCAGCTGCGAAGTAGTTGATTAAAGAGATTTTTGTTTTTTTGAAGTTTTTGGTTTGGTTGTGGTCATATTTGTCTTAGCGTGTTTCTTTTTTTTCTTTATAGTTCTTTCAGAGTTGCTTTTCTATGATGTTTTTTCTTTTTTTTTTTTAATTTAGTTTTAGTGATTTTTGTTTTCTAGAGTAGTAATTCTGTTATTATTCATTCATGGCTTAAAAGCGTTTTGAGTAGTAAGCTGCTCGTTTTGTGGTTTTCTTAGGGGTTTTGTTTAATTTTTCATGAATATTTGTAAGAAATTAAAAGATAATCAAGAAGAAAAAGATATTTTGAAGAAGTTATTAAGGAACAAAATTAAGCTTTCTGAGGTTGAATGAAAGCTTTAAGCTTCAAAATCAGCTGTTTTGGATAAACCAAATCTTATGACATCCAAGGTTATGAAATCCTCATCACCATCAACCAGGTTCTCAAACTCGAAAGAGAGTTTTTTGTTTTTCTTATAATACCAAAATCAGCTGTTCAGGGTTAAATAAAATCAGCTGTTCAGGGTTAAACAAAATCAGCTGATTTTAATAAAACCAAATTTAAGAATACTGAATTCAATAAATCAATGAAGTCACAGAAACCATCAACCTGTGTATTAATCATGTATGAACTTCTTAATTGGCTTCAATCTTCAAATCTACACCACCAACAGCCAAATTTTCAAACTCGAAAGAGAGTTTTTTTCTTATAACACCAAAATCAGATGTTCAGGGTCAAACAAAATCAGCTGATTTTTATAAAACAAAGATTAAAAACCCTTTCAATGAAGGCACAGAAACCATAACGCCATCAACCTGGTTATTAAACACAAATAAAATCCCTAATTGGCTTTAAACAACAAAGTCAGCTGTTCTGTGTAAACAAAATCAGCTGTTCTGGGTAAACAAAATCAGCTTTTCTGTGTAAATAGAATCGGCTATTTTTAACTTACAAGGTGTTAAAGAAGCGTTTAGAGATATAAAGAAACTACAACACTAACAGCCTGGTTCTCAAACTTGACAAAGATTTTTATTGGCTTCTTATAAAAAAATCAGCTGTTCTGCATACACAAAACATCTGATTTTGACATGACAAGAGGTGAAACAATACTCAGGAACCTACAACATCAAAAGCTTGGTTATACTACCTACACGTAAGTCTGCAGGCATAAAAATTAGCTGTGTTGTGTAAATTAAATCAGCTGACTTTGACATTACAAAGTTTAATAGGGCTTTAAAAGAAGATAAAGAACCTACAACATCAAAAGCCTGGTTCTAATATCTACTCTAAAGCCCTTGTAGCCTTTGGAGGCATGAAAATCAGCTGTGCTGTGTAAATTAAATCAGCTGACTTTGACATCACAAAATTAAATAGAGCTTTCTAAAAAGATAATAAGCCGATAATACCGATATCGTGGTTTTCAAAGATAACTGGATTCAAACTTCATAATCAGCTGTTCTTTTTAATAAGATCAGCTGATTATTACATAACCATCTTTTAAATAGCCCTTCAAAGGACATGAGAACACAAAACACTCAAACTTGAAGCAAATCTGTAATTGGCTAAAACATCAAAATCAGCTGTTTTGGATTTACAAAATCAGCATTTCTGTGAAAAAAATCACCTGATTTTGACATGACAAGACTCAAAGCTTTCAGAGGATATAAATAGCCTACCACACTAATAGCTTGGCTCTTAGACTTGAAATAAAGTCTCTATTGATTCAAACATAAAATTCATACAAAGGAGATAAAGAACCTACAATACCAATAGCCTTGTTCTCCAACTTAAGCGAAAGCCTTGATTAGCTGCAAATATCAAAAACAGCTGTTCTCTGTAAGCTATATTGGCTCATTTTGACATAAATTGGCGTTAGAGATCTCTCAAAGGAGATAGAGATCCTAGTACACCAAATACCTGGTTTTTATACTTGAGCGAATCTCCCAATTGCCTTCAAATATCAAAATCAGTTGTTTTCTGTAGCAAAATCAGCTGATTAGATATAGACATAGATAAGGTTAGGTTTAAAAGCTTAAAACAGCTTTCAGCTTTCGAATGAGAGAAAAGGAAATTACAACTTTAACATTCTGATTCTTTAACTCTAACACAAGCATTGATAGGCTTTAAACATCAAAAACAGCTAAGCTGTTTAAGAAAAACCAGCTGTTCTGTGTAAACAAAATCAGCTAATTTTGACTTGAAAACCCATTTAAACGCTTTCAAAAAAGACAATGACCTTCAACGCCAGTAGTCTGGTTTTTAAACTTGAATGAAAGCCTTAGTGGCCTTTAAATATCAAAAACAGCTGTTTTTTGCTTTCAATAAAACCAGCTGATTTTATTTTATATAATAAGGCTTGAAAAAGCCTTTAAAAGGAGATGCGAATTGGAAATGTGAGAAGCCTGTTTCTAAATCTTGAATGAAAGCCTTAGTTGGCTTCAAACATCAAAATCTGCCGAATGTTGTTTTTAATAAAGTCAGCGGATTTAACGAGGCTTGAAAAGGCTTTTAAAAAAAGATTTGAATTAGAAAAATTTATAAGCTGTTATAGTCCCTATAAAAAAAATCACCTGTTATGAGTAAACAAGATCAGCTGATTTTGACATACAAATCTTAAAAAGCTTTCAAAGAAGATAACGAACCTCTTACACCAATAGCCTGGTTTTCAAACTTGAGTGATTTTTTTTCGGCTTAAAAAATCTTTTAAAAACAGATACGAATTAGAACAATGAAAGGCCTGTTTCTGAATCTCGAATGAAACCCTTAGTTGGCTTCATGATAAGCTGTTTTTTGTTTTTAATAAAATCAGCTGATTTTGACATAATGAGGCTTGAAAAAGCTTTTAAGAGAATATTAGAATAGAAACATACATAGGCTGTTTCTAACTTTGAAATGAAAGCCTTTGTTGGCCTCAACCATCAAAATCAGTTGTTCACCATAAACAAAAACAGCTGATTTTGCCATAAAAGCCTTTAAAAGAAATCAAAGAAAACCCACACCACCAATAGCCTGGTTCTCAATTTCACCCTAAAGCTTTCATTACCTTCAAACATTCTTTAGATAAGAGAGAAGAAAGCAACGCTCTGATTTGATTTGTTTACTCAGAACAGCTGAGTTTGTTTAAACAAAACAGCTGATTTTGACATAATAAGTACAAAATGAAGTTAGAGGTGTAAATAACCTATAGTCTCATTCTTTAGATAAGAGAGAAGTAGGGACAACTCTCTGTCTTCCAAACCAATTGAAGTGTTGCCTATGTAGCGTTTTTTGTTACATGATTTTTTGGCCTAATGAATGATTTGGTAACCTCTTTTTCTGTTATTGCGGGGTTTTTATTGTTATAAAATTTACAAAAGGGTGTTTCTTTAAAGAGTGATAGCATTTTAGCTTTGAGTCAAGAACTGAATTGTCTTAGGGGTAAGCATAAATTTTTTGCCTTTCAAATGAGCTTGAAAGTATTACAATTTTTCTTCTTTCCATTTCTTTAGCGAAAAGTTCCGTCACTCTTAAATTAACACCCTTTTATATAAAATCTTGCAGGGTTTTTAATGTTATAAAATTTACAAAAGGGTGTTTCTTTAAAGGATGATAGCATTTTCGGTTTGAGTCAAGAACTGAATTGTCTTAGGGGTAAGCATAAATTTTTTGCCTTTCATATGAGAGTATTAAAATTTTTTTTCTTTCCATTTCTTTACCGAAAAGTTCTGTCACTCTTAAATTAACACCCTTTTATATAAAATCTTGCAGGGTTTTTAATGTTATAAAATTTACAAAAGGGTGTTTCTTTAAAGAGTGATAGCATTTTAGGTTTGAGTCAAGAACTGAATTGTCTTAGGGGTAAGCATAAATTTTTTGCCTTTCATATGAGAGTATTAAAATTTTTCTTCTTTCCATTTCTTTACCGAAAAGTTCCGTCACTCTTAAATAAACACCCTTTTATACAAAATCTTGATTTCTTTTAGTCTCGGCAATAATTTTGTTCATCTCTTCTTCTTCAAATTATCATAGGAAAATAATAAATTCTATTAGATTCTTATGTTCATTTGCTTATGGTTGATCTGTTAGATGTTTTTCTTTCTTATGGTTTTGTTTTACGGTTTGTGTTCTTTTACATTTACTTGACTTATAACTAGGTTTTTTGGGGGTTTGGTTTTTATACGATTTCTTTTATCTTTATATTCATTTTGGTTTTTTCCATTTTTTTGCATTACACACAATCAATTTACTTTGTTTTTTTTTTGGTTTGTATCTCTCTAAACAAGAACGACGTTTAATGTTAGTAAAAGAAAATCTTTTTTTTTGGTTTTTGGTTTTGTATTGAAAAATTGTTTTCTTCTCTTAATAATCATTTTGTTTTATAGTTTGAAGTTGCAATCCTTTGCTGTGATTTCAGTGGCTATGTAGGATGTTATCAGAGGAGCTGATGAGAGGTTTGGATGGATGGGAGGGTTTATGATCTGAATTTGAAATTGCTTGGCTTTCAATTGTTTTAAGGTTTATTGTTTCAATTTTCTCTTTTCACTTTTTGTTGTTGAGAAAAATGTCTACTCGACAGTCCCCTGTAAGTTTACATTGTCTGTTAGTTGTCATTCATTTTAAATTTCTTAGAGAAAGTAGGGAGGTGTTGAAAAGAGCCTGTATTTGTGTATGGTTTCTTTTGGGGGATAGTTGATTTGGTTTTTTTTTATGTTTTCATAAAAAGTTTTTTGTTCTTATATCTTCATTTTGAATAATCTGTAGCTGTTTTTGGTTTTGTTTTTCATTATTATATAAGTAAGTGTGTTTAATTTGTTGTTGTTGTTGTTGCTGTTTTGTGTTGATTTTTGTTGCAAGTTTACTCTTTTACTTCAAAATATTTGTAAGTGGGATTTTCATAGCCGTTGATTTGCATACTCGGCACGATTTTCTCTTCAGGGACCACAGGATGATGGGCGGCGGCGTTCTGTTAAATAAAAATAAAAAAACAAGCAATTATAATTTATTTAAGGCAAAAAAATTAAAAGAGTCGATTTAAGAAAAATAAAAAAATCTTTAAAAAAATTTTAACCAATTTAGTAAGCCTTCCAAGTGGCTCGCGGTCTTGTTAACACTTCAGCTGTAACCATTCAAAATTTCCAGGTGCTATCTATACCCGTTCCCAAACGTCCGATATTTTTCTAGCTTTTTTCGATTCTATCCCACTGTGCGTCACGTTGAAAAGCTTTGCATTCACCATTCTGGCTCTTACAGCCAAGTCCTCCGCCCTCCTATTCCTCCCTACTATGCTTTGGCCAAGTCCTTAAACCATTCAAAATTTCCAGGTGCTATCTATACCCGTTCCCAAACGTCCGATATTTTTTTAGCTTTTTTCGATTCTATCCCACTGTGCGTCACTTTGAAAAGCTTTTCATTCACCAAGATGGCGGTTTTCTGGCCCTTACAGCCAAGTCCTCTGCCCTCCTATTCCTTCCTACTATGCTTTGGCCAAGCCCCTCAACCATTCAAAATTTCCAGATGCTATCTATACCCGTTCCCAAACGTCCGATGTTTTTACTACCTTTTCCCGATTCTATCCCACTGTGCAACGTTCTAAAAAGCTTTGCATTCAACAAGATGACAGTCTTCTGGCCCTTACAGCCAAGTCGTCTGCCCTCTATGCTTTGGCCAGGCACCTCAATGATGCAAATAGTGCCATGCGCAGAGTAGGCCTTAGTATCCTTCTTACACTCAAAGACAGTCAACGATGTTACCGTCCTGGTTGTTGTAGTCCTAACGGACAACTTACTATCTGTAAACATTATCACTCTCGGTAAATACCGTACCACCTTACGTATTCAGTGATCGGCCGGTGAATCCGCCTGCCGTGTTATGGTAAGGTAGCTTGTAACAGAACTCAGTCTTTGAGACCTCAATGTGGCTGGCCAGAATTGTTCTGACCTATTGATTTTCTCCATCTGAAGCAAATGACAAAACTAGAGTTGGGTCAATTCGAGACAGTGACGCTGGCAATATTGTCATGCACTTGACTTCAAGTGCTGTCTCAGATATCCTAGTCGAAACTTTTTCTAATCCATCGAGGTTTCCTATAGCAGCCACGATTTTTACTCTGTTAATACTCATATATAATCGGAATGTCTATGAGTAAGGCATCTGTAATAGTCTCCAGGGATCTTGTATGCGTGGTTCTCATAGTCCCAACTGTCTTAAGGCAACATGTGCTATGAACTTGTTTCAATGTTCAATACCAATTTATTCGTATAACTTGTACACTTTCCCAAGGGAGAGGGTAGTTTTAGCCCCTTTCCCAAGGGAAACATTAGTTTTAGCACCCTTCTTCTTGGTTTTAGTACACTTTTCCAGGAGAAAGAGTAGTTTTAGTACACTTTTTGAAGGAAAAGGGTAGCATTTGTACCCTTTCCCAAGGGAAAGGGTAAATTTGGTACTTCTTCCCAAGGGAAAGGGCAGTTTTTGTACCCTTTACCAAGGGAACGTGGAGTTTTGGTACCCTCTTTCAATAAAAAGGGTAGTTTAAGTATCCTTTCCCAAAGGAAAGGGTATTTTAAGTACCCTTTCTCAAGGTAAAGGCTAGTTTAAGGACTCTTTCCCAAGGGCAAGGGTAGTTTTAGTCCTAGGGAAAGGGTAGTTTAAATACCCCTTCTCAAGGAAAAGGGTAGCTTTAGTACCCTTTCCTAAGGTAGTTTTAGTACCCTTTCTCAAGGAAAAGGGTAGTTTTAGTACCCTTTCCTAAGGCAGTTTTAGTACCCTTTCTCAAGGAAAAAGGTAGTTTTGGTACCCTTTCTTAAGGAAAAGGGTAGTTTTAGTACCCTTTCTTAAGGGAAATGCAGTTTTAGTGACCTTTCTCAAGGGAAGGGTTAGTGTTAGTACCCTTTGTCAATGGAATGGGTGGCTTAAGAACCGTTTGTTAAGGAAAATGGTAGTTTACTTTCCTTTCTCAAGGGAGAGGGTAGTTTTAGTACCCTTTACCAAGGTAAAGAATAGTTTTAGTACTCTTTTCCAAGGGAAAGGGAAGTTTTAATCCTCTTTTCCAAGGTAAAGGGTAGTTTAAATACCCTTTACCTAAGTTAAGGGTAATTTAAGTACCCTTCCCCAAGGGAAGGGGTAGTTTTAGTACCCTTTTCCTTGAAAAAGAGTACTAACTTTTCCTTGGTAAATGATAGTTTTAGTACCCTTTCCCTTGGTAAAGGGTAGTGTAAGTGTCCATTCCCAAGGGAAAAAGTTGTTTTAGTATCCTTTGCCAAGGGAAAGAGTTGCTTAAGTACCAAGGAAAGGGCAGTTTAAGTACCCTTCCCCAAGGGAAAGGGTAGTCTTAATACCCTTTCCAAGGTAAATGGAAGTTTTGGTACCCTTTCTCAAGGGAAATGGTGGTTTTAGTACCCGTAATCAAGAGAAAAGGTAGTTTTAGTACCCTTTCTCAAGGGAAAGGGTAGTTTAAGAACCCTTTATCAAGGGAAAGGGTAGTTTTAGTACCCCCTTCTCAAGGGAAGGGTAGTTTGATACCCTTTCTCAAGGGAAAGGGTAGTTTTAGTACCCTTTCTCAAGGGAAAGGGCAGTTTTAGTACCCGTTCTTAAGGGAAAGGTAGTTTTAGTATCCATTTCCAAAATAAGGGGTAGTTTTAGTACCCTTTGTCGAGAGAAAGTGTGGCTTAAGTACCGTTTGCTAAGGGAAAAGCATTTATCAAGTTGGAATGGAAAAAGATTTGGTTTTTGCGATGTTTTTCATAGAAAACTTTACATTATTGCTTCATCTAGCACCAATATGGAAAGAGATTTTCCTCACGAATCCAACGGTGTGTGAAATTGTGAAGTTTGCAAAACTAAGGAAGTAACGGCAAATGCAAACTCACGTTGGTTTTTTTTGAATTTTATGGATATTAATTATGCGATTTTGAAGCAATACTCTAAATTTTTCAAGGAAATAGGAAAGAGTATTGCTTCGTCCAGCACCATTATGGAAAGGGCTTTTCTTGACAAATCCAACGGTGTCCTCAGAATTTTGAAATTCGCGAAACTAAGGATGTTACAGCAATTTCAAACTCACCTCGATTTTTTTTACCATTTTTCCAATATTAAATACGCGATTTTGAGCTTGTTTTTTTGAAGAAAAAACATAGGAGTTGCACTAATCCGATTTTTTTGCAATAATCTACAATACTGTATACTCAACTCGAAAAATTTTTTCGCATCAAAAATTGAAAAATTTCATAAGGGGTTAGCCTTTGCTAAAAAAAATGCAAAAAAAATAAAATGTGAAATTTTACGTAATTTTGTTTATTGTACGAATCGTTTTCGAATTTCGAACTGCGGAATGCTGGAAAATGATCGAAATTCGAAAAAATGAAGGAGTTACAGCGTTTTTGACCTTGAAATGACCTTGAATTTTTACGCCAAAAAAGATTTGGTTTTTGCAATGTTTTTCATAGAAAACTTTACACTATTGCTTTACCTATCACCAATATGGAAAGAGATTTTCCTCGTGAATCCAACGGTGTGTGAAAAGTTGTAAAGTTTGCAAAACTAAGGAAGGTGCAGCAATTGCAATCTGACGTTGGTTTTTTTTTGAATTTTTTGGATATTAATTATGCGATTTTGAAGCAATACTCTAAAGTTTTCAAGGAAATAGGAATGAGTATTGCTTCGTCCAGCAGCATGATGGAAAGGGCTTTTCTTGACGAATCCAACGGTGTCCTCAGAATTTTGAAATTCGCAAAACTAAGGATGTTACAGCAATTTCAAACTCATCTCGATTTTTTTTACCATTTTTCGAATATTAATTACGCGATTTTGAGCTTGTTTTTTGAAGGAAAAACCTAGGAGTTGCACAAAACCAATTTTTTTGCCATAATATTCAGTACTTTATACTCAACTCGAAAAATTTTTTCGCACCAAAAATCGAAAATTTTCATAAGGGGTTAGCCTTTGCTAAAAAAATGCAAAAAAAATAAAATGTGAAATTTTACGTAATTTTGTTTATTGTACGAATCGTTTTCGAATTTCGAACTGCGGAATGCTGGAAAATGATCGAAATTCGAAAAAATGAAGGAGTTACAGCGTTATTGACCTTAAAAATGACCTTGAATTTTTACGCTAAAATAGATTTGATTTTTGCGATGTTTTTCATAGAAAACTTTACACTATTCCTTCATCCAGCACTACTACGGAAAGAGATTTTCCCCGCGAATCCAACGGTGTCTGAAAAATTGTGAGGTTTGCAAAACTTAGGAAGTTACAGCAATTGCAAACTCACATTGGTTTTTTTGAATTTTTTGGATATTAATTATGCGATTTTGAAGCAATACTCTAAAGTTTTCAAGGAAATAGGAAAGAGTATTGCTTCGTCCAGCACCATTACAGAAAGGGATTTTCCTGACGAATCCGAGGGTGTCCTCAGAATTTTGAAATTCGCGAAACTAAGGATGTTACAGCAATTTCAAACTCACCTCGATTTTTTTTTACCATTTTTCCAATATTAAATACGCGATTTTGAGCTTGTTTTTTTGAAGAAAAAACATAGGAGTTGCACTAATCCGATTTTTTTGCAATAATCTACAATACTGTATACTCAACTCGAAAAATTTTTTCGCATCAAAAATTGAAAAATTTCATAAGGGGTTAGCCTTTGCTAAAAAAATGCAAAAAAATAAAATGTGAAATTTTACTTAGTTCTGTTTATTGTACGAATCGATTTCGAATTTCGAACTGCGGAATGCTGGAAAATGATCGAAATTCGAAAAATGAAGGAGTTACACCATTTTTGACCGTGAAAACGACCTTGAATTTTTACGCCAAAAAAGATTTGGTTTTTGCGATGTT
Organism: Stomoxys calcitrans; assembly: GCF_963082655.1. Taxonomy (NCBI): domain Eukaryota; kingdom Metazoa; phylum Arthropoda; class Insecta; order Diptera; family Muscidae; genus Stomoxys; species Stomoxys calcitrans. The sequence goes on along the minus strand of NC_081555.1, from coordinate 27,917,468 downwards.
TTTCATAGAAAACTTTACACTATTCCTTCGTCCAGCACCACTACGGAAAGAGATTTTCCCCACGAATCCAACGGTGTCTGAAAAATTGTGAAGTTTGCAAAACTAAGGAAGTTACAGCAATTGCAAACTCAAGTTGGTTTTTTTTGAATTTTTTGGATATTAATTATGCGATTTTGAAGCAATACTCTAAAGTTTTCAAGGAAATAGGAATGAGTATTGCTTCGTCCAGCAGCATGATGGAAAGGGCTTTTCTTGACGAATCCAACGGTGTCCTCAGAATTTTGAAATTCGCAAAACTAAGGATGTTACAGCAATTTCAAACTCATCTCGATTTTTTTTACCATTTTTCGAATATTAATTACGCGATTTTGAGCTTGTTTTTTTGAAGAAAAAACATAGGAGTTGCACTAATCCGATTTTTTTGCAATAATCTACAATACTGTATACTCAACTCGAAAAATTTTTTCGCATCAAAAATTGAAAAATTTCATAAGGGGTTAGCCTTTGCTAAAAAAAATGCAAAAAAAATAAAATGTGAAATTTTACGTAATTTTGTTTATTGTACGAATCGTTTTCGAATTTCGAACTGCGGAATGCTGGAAAATGATCGAAATTCGAAAAAATGTAGGAGTTACAGCGTTTTTGACCTTGAAATGACCTTGAATTTTTACGCCAAAAAAGATTTGGTTTTTGCAATGTTTTTCATAGAAAACTTTACACTATTGCTTTACCTATCACCAATATGGAAAGAGATTTTCCTCGTGAATCCAACGGTGTGTGAAAAGTTGTAAAGTTTGCAAAACTAAGGAAGGTGCAGCAATTGCAATCTGACGTTGGTTTTTTTTTGAATTTTTTGGATATTAATTATGCGATTTTGAAGCAATACTCTAAAGTTTTCAAGGAAATAGGAATGAGTATTGCTTCGTCCAGCAGCATGATGGAAAGGGCTTTTCTTGACGAATCCAACGGTGTCCTCAGAATTTTGAAATTCGCAAAACTAAGGATGTTACAGCAATTTCAAACTCATCTCGATTTTTTTTACCATTTTTCGAATATTAATTACGCGATTTTGAGCTTGTTTTTTGAAGAAAAAACATAGGAGTTGCACTAATCCGATTTTTTTGCAATAATCTTCAATACTGTATACTCAACTCGAAAAATTTTTTCGCATCAAAAATTGAAAATTTTCATAAGGGGTTAGCCTTTGCTAAAAAAATGCAAAAAAAATAAAATGTGAAATTTTACGTAATTTTGTTTATTGTTCGAATCGTTTTCGAATTTCGAACTGCGGAATGCTGGAAAATGATCGAAATTCGAAAAAATGAAGGAGTTACAGCGTTATTGACCTTGAAAACGACTTTAATTTTTTTTGCCAAAAAAGATTTGGTTTTTGCAATGTTTTTCATAGAAAACTTTACACTATTGATTTACTTAGCACTAATATGGAAAGAGATTTTCCTCACGAATCCAACGGTGTGTGAAAAGTTGTAAAGTTTGCAAAACTAAGGAAGTTGCAGCAATTGCAATCTGACGTTGGTTTTTTTGAATTTTTTGGGTATTAATTTTGCGAGTTTTGAAGAAATACTTTAAAGTTTTCAAGGAAATAGGAAAGAGTATTGCTTCGTCCAGCAGCATGATGGAAAGTGCTTCTCTTGACGAATCCAACGGTGTCCTCAATTTTGAAATTCGCAAAACTAACGATGTTACAGCAATTTCAAACTCACCTCGATTTTTTTACCATTTTTCGAATATTAAATGAAAATTTTCATAAGGGAAGACCAATGCACAAATTAAGACGATAAGTGCCATGAGGACTGTAGAAGAATTCTCATGGAAGAGTAATTTTTTTGAGTAAAAACTACAGGCTTCACCAGTAGCCCAGGAAGAACTGAGTGACTGACACTAGGATTGCCCGACCGTCTCTCACTTCTTCTCATCTCGCTGGTATTCGAACGCAGTTGTTCAGCGTTAAGGCAAACCTCTGCGCTACGGTGGCCTTCTGAGTCCATAGCGACTTGATAAGCTATATGTTAATGAACGGGTGTATAAATTTTGGGTCCCATGACTTAAGGATAAGAGATAAAGTACCATAGGGCACACTACAGGCGGACATTTTGTCGTCACTTCAATGGGTGACCGGCATAAATAACCTACTACTGATCCCAACCGAAGAGAAAAAGAACTGAAGACGATGTGATAATATATCTTAGTGTTAGGGGTACGATTCAGCTATGCTGGATTATTGAAATGGTCTTGAAGATGGCATATGACTGGGCTAGATCTAGGGATCTGAATATTAACTCAGAGAAGACTGAAAGATCCTTGTTTACAAGCAAGTACCCTTCACTTGAAAAAGGGTACAAAAACTACCCTTTCTCGTGAGAAAGTGTACAAAAACTACCCTTTCTCTTGAGAAAGGGTACTAAAACTACCCTTACCCTTGAGAAAAGGTACTAAAACTACCCATCCCCTTGGAAAAGGGTACTAAAACTACCATTTCTCTCAAGAGAGGGTACTAAAACTACCATTTATCTCAAGAGAGGGTACTAAAACTACCCTTACCCTTGAGAAAAGGTACTAAAACTACCCTTACTCTTGAGAAAATGTACTAAAACTACCCTTTCCCTTGAGAAAGGGTACTAAAACTACCATTTCTCTCAAGAAAGGGTACTAAAACTACCCTAGTTTCAGTTTCTCAAGGGAAAGGGTAGTTTTAGTACATTTTCTCAAGAGTAAGGGTAGTTTTAGTACCTTTTCTCAAGGGTAAGGGTAGTTTTAGTACCCTCTCTTGAGATAAATGGTAGTTTTAGTACCCTCTCTTGAGAGAAATGGTAGTTTTAGTACCCTTTTCCAAGGGGATGGGTAGTTTTAGTACCTTTTCTCAAGGGTAAGGGTAGTTTTAGTACCCTTTCTCAAGAGAAAGGGTAGTTTTTGTACACTTTCTCACGAGAAAGGGTAGTTTTTGTACCCTTTTTCAAGTGAAGGGTACTTGCTTGTAAACAAGGATCTTTCAGTCTTCTCTGAGTTAATATTCAGATCCCTAGATCTAGCCCAGTCATATGCCATCTTCAAGACCATTTCAATAATCCAGCATAGCTGAATCGTACCCCTAACACTAAGATATATTATCACATCGTCTTCAGTTCTTTTTCTCTTCGGTTGGGATCAGTAGTAGGTTATTTATGCCGGTCACCCATTGAAGTGACGACAAAATGTCCGCCTGTAGTGTGCCCTATGGTACTTTATCTCTTATCCTTAAGTCATGGGACCCAAAATTTATACACCCGTTCATTAACATATAGCTTATCAAGTCGCTATGGACTCAGAAGGCCACCGTAGCGCAGAGGTTTGCCTTAACGCTGAACAACTGCGTTCGAATACCAGCGAGATGAGAAGAAGTGAGAGACGGTCGGGCAATCCTAGTGTCAGTCACTCAGTTCTTCCTGGGCTACTGGTGAAGCCTGTAGTTTTTACTCAAAAAAATTACTCTTCCATGAGAATTCTTCTACAGTCCTCATGGCACTTATCGTCTTAATTTGTGCATTGGTCTTCCCTTATGAAAATTTTCATTTAATATTCGAAAAATGGTAAAAAAATCGAGGTGAGTTTGAAATTGCTGTAACATCGTTAGTTTTGCGAATTTCAAAATTGAGGACACCGTTGGATTCGTCAAGAGAAGCACTTTCCATCATGCTGCTGGACGAAGCAATACTCTTTCCTATTTCCTTGAAAACTTTAAAGTATTTCTTCAAAACTCGCAAAATTAATACCCAAAAAATTCAAAAAAAACCAACGTCAGATTGCAATTGCTGCAACTTCCTTAGTTTTGCAAACTTTACAACTTTTCACACACCGTTGGATTCGTGAGGAAAATCTCTTTCCATATTAGTGCTAAGTAAATCAATAGTGTAAAGTTTTCTATGAAAAACATTGCAAAAACCAAATCTTTTTTGGCAAAAAAAATTAAAGTCGTTTTCAAGGTCAATAACGCTGTAACTCCTTCATTTTTTCGAATTTCGATCATTTTCCAGCATTCCGCAGTTCGAAATTCGAAAACGATTCGAACAATAAACAAAATTACGTAAAATTTCACATTTTATTTTTTTTGCATTTTTTTAGCAAAGGCTAACCCCTTATGAAAATTTTCAATTTTTGATGCGAAAAAATTTTTCGAGTTGAGTATACAGTATTGAAGATTATTGCAAAAAAATCGGATTAGTGCAACTCCTATGTTTTTTCTTCAAAAAACAAGCTCAAAATCGCGTAATTAATATTCGAAAAATGGTAAAAAAAATCGAGATGAGTTTGAAATTGCTGTAACATCCTTAGTTTTGCGAATTTCAAAATTCTGAGGACACCGTCGGATTCGTCAAGAAAAGCCCTTTCCATCATGCTGCTGGACGAAGCAATACTCATTCCTATTTCCTTGAAAACTTTAGAGTATTGCTTCAAAATCGCATAATTAATATCCAAAAAATTCAAAAAAACCAACTTGAGTTTGCAATCGCTGTAACTTCCTTAGTTTTGCAAACTTCACAATTTTTCAGACACCGTTGGATTCGTGGGGAAAATCTCTTTCCGTAGTGGTGCTGGACGAAGGAATAGTGTAAAGTTTTCTATGAAAAACATCGCAAAAACCAAATCTTTTTTGGCGTAAAAATTCAAGGTCGTTTTCACGGTCCAAAATGGTGTAACTCCTTCATTTTTCGAATTTCGATCATTTTCCAGCATTCCGCAGTTCGAAATTCGAAATCGATTCGTACAATAAACAGAACTAAGTAAAATTTCACATTTTATTTTTTTGCATTTTTTTAGCAAAGGCTAACCCCTTATGAAATTTTTCAATTTTTGATGCGAAAAAATTTTTCGAGTTGAGTATACAGTATTGTAGATTATTGCAAAAAAATCGGATTAGTGCAACTCCTATGTTTTTTCTTCAAAAAAACAAGCTCAAAATCGCGTATTTAATATTGGAAAAATGGTAAAAAAAATCGAGGTGAGTTTGAAATTGCTGTAACATCCTTAGTTTCGCGAATTTCAAAATTCTGAGGACACCGTCGGATTCGTCAGGAAAATCCCTTTCTGTAATGGTGCTGGACGAAGCAATACTCTTTCCTATTTCCTTGAAAACTTTAGAGTATTGCTTCAAAATCGCATAATTAATATCCAAAAAATTCAAAAAAACAACGTGAGTTTGCAATTGCTGTAACTTCCTTAGTTTTGCAAACTTTACAATTTTTCAGACACCGTTGGATTTGTGGGGAAAATCTCTTTCCGTAGTGGTGCTGGATGAAGGAATAGTGTAAAGTTTTCTATGAAAAACATCGCAAAAACCAAATCTTTTTTGGCGTAAAAATTCAAGGTCGTTTTCACGGTCAAAAACGGTGTAACTCCTTCATTTTTCGAATTTCGATCATTTTCCAACATTCCGCAGTTCGAAATTCGAAATCGATTCGTACAATAAACAGAACTAAGTAAAATTTCACATTTTATTTTTTTGCATTTTTTTAGCAAAGGCTAACCCCTTATGAAATTTTTCAATTTTTGATGCGAAAAAATTTTTCGAGTTGAGTATACAGTATTGTAGATTATTGCAAAAAAATCGGATTAGTGCAACTCCTAGGTTTTTTCTTCAAAAAACAAGCTCAAAATCGCATAATTAACATTAGAAAAATGGTAAGAAAATCGAGTTGAGTTTGAAATTGCTGTAACATCCTTAGTTTTTCGAATTTCAAGATGCTGAGGACACAGTTGGATTCTTGAGGAAAATCCTTTTTCATAATGTAGCTGGATAAGGTTATATTCTTTTCTATTTCTTTGAAAATTTTTGAGTATTGCTTCAAAATGGAATAATTGATATCCAAAAATTAAAAAAAAACAACATGAGTTTGCATTTGCTGTAACTTCCTTAGTTTTGCAAACTTCACACACCGTTGGATTCGTGAGAAAAATCTCTTTCCGTAGTGGTGCTTTATGAAGCAATAATGTAAAGTTTTCTATGAAAAACATCGCAAAAACCAAATCTTTTTCCATTCCAACTTGATAAATGCGATCCATGGTGGAGGGTATATAAGACTCGGCCCGACCGAACTCAGCACGCGTTTACTTGTTGACCCTTTTCTCTAAATTATTTTTGACCGTTTATGCACAGCCCTTTGGATTTTGCCTATCCGGACCGCCTTATCATGGCCCCTGAACTAGGTGTCTGTGATAGAGAGAGAAAACGGCCACGTACAATGATGACGATGACCTCTCCTTTTTAAAGAATTACAGAATCCCTTTGGTAATCAGAAGGCATACAAAAGGGGAAAAAACCATCCTTGCGGAGTTCCTCTGGTCACGCTCGATGTTTGGCCAGAAAATGCTGGCAGCCAAGTATAGATTGCTACCTTACCATGCGCATAGGTTCACATATTTAACGTTAAGTTTGGCCGGGCCGAACTTTGGATTCCCACCACCTCGGCTATATATGTAAAGCACCTTTCATCAAAATCCGGTGAAAATTGCATACCTTATGTCTCATAGCAGTTATATCGAAAAATAATACGATTTGGACCAAATACTAATAAGTACAAGTCATTATTCAATTGTATATAACAAAAAATTGGTCTTTTTAGTAGCTAAATCTAAAAATAAACCGATCTGAACCATATACAACATGGATGTCGAAAAGCCTAACGTAAGTCACTGTGTCAAGTTTCAGTGAAATCGGATTATACATACGCCTTTTATGGGGCCAAGACTTTAAATCGTGATATCGGTCTATATGACAGCTATATCCAAATCTGGACCGATCTGTGCCATATTGCAGAAAGATCTCGAGTAGCTTAATATAACTCACTGTCCCCAATTTCAGTGACATCGGACAATAAATGCGCCTTTTATGGGCCCAAAACTTGAAATCGATGATTGGTCTATATGGCAGCTATATGCTAATCTGATCCGATTAGGGCCAAATTAAAAAAAAATATGTCAAAGGGCCTAAGACAACTCACTGTCCCAAATTTCAGAAAAATCGGATAATAAATGCGGCTTTTATGGGCCTAAGACCCTAAATCGGAGGATCGGTCTATATGGCAGCTATATCCAAATCTGAACCGATCTGAGCCAAATTGACGAAGAATGTCGAAGGGCCTCATACAGCTCACTGTCCCAAATTTCAGCAAAATCGGATAATCAATGTGGTTTCTAAGGGCCTAAGACCCTAAATCGGAGGATCGGTCTATATGGCAGCTATATGCAAATCTGATCCGTTCAGGGCCAAATTAAAGAAAGATGTCAAAGGGCCTAAGATAACTCACTGTCCCAAATTTCAGCAAAATCGGATAATAAATGTGGCTCTTATGGGCCTAAGACCCTAAATTGGAGGATCGGTCTATATGGCAGCTATATCCAAATCTAGACCGATCTGAGCCAAATTGATGAAGGATGTCGAAGGGCCTTACACACTTCACTGTCCCAAATTTCAGCAAAATCGGATAATAAATGTGGCTTCTAAGAGCCTAAGATCCTAAATCGGAGGATCGGTCTATATTGCAGCTATATGCAAATCTGACCCGATCAGGACCAAATTAAAGAAAGATGTCAAAGGGCCTAACACAACTCACGGTCTCAAATTTCAGCAAAATCGGATAATAAATGCGCCTTTTATGGGCCCAAAACCTTAAATCGAGGGATCGGTCTATATGGCAGCTATATGCAAATCTGACCCGATCAGGGCCAAATTAAAGAAAGATATCAAAGGGCCTAACACAACTCACTGTCCCAAATTTCAGCCAAATCGGATAATGAATGTGGCTTTTATGGGCCTAAGACACTAAATCGGAGGATCGGTCTATATGGCAGCTATATGCAAATCTGATCCGATCAGGGCCAAATTAAAGAAGGATGTCGAGGATGTTGACAACTCACAGTACCAAATTTTAGCAAAATCGGATAATAAATGTGGTTTTTATTGGCTTAAGACCCTTAATCGGCGTATCGATCTATAGTCCGATATAGCTCATCTTCGAACTTAACCCAACAATATAAAACAGATATTTGAATTTGAATTTAAGCACTTGGGGGAACGCCCTACTCAAACGGGCATGTAAACCAATCGGCATAATATGGGACTTAAACGAAAGGTATTTAAGAGTAGGGTACGAATTTGATATTAAAATTAGAGGCCAAGTGTCAGGGCCCCCCCAAAAAATCCCTAAATTGGGGATATAGACCATTCGGCATAATATTGGACTCATATGCAAGGTATTTGGGAGAAGAGTACCAATCTGAAGTAAAAATGAGAAGCTCACTAGGCCCTATCCCCTGGGTGAAGCAGAACCTCATGCACATTTTTACAAGAAGAATATGTGAGTCCTCAGTAATCTGGCAACTCTCCAGAGGTTGCCAGATGCCAAAGAGCCCTCTAGACCATTCCATCGATAATAAATCTTTATACAACCCTTTCTGTAAGTTTTTGGCTTATAATACAACGACTTAACTCACCTGATCAACTTCAATAAAACCTTGCGCATGTGGCGAGCGTGCTGTTCTCCATTTGGCAACAGCAATGCCCACAAAGATGGCAGCCATAAGAGCAATGCCAGCAAAGGACAATGTGAAATAGACATTGCGACCCTCTTTATTCGCATGCGCAGATGATGAATGAGAGAATTCTCTGCGCAGAGAGAAGCTCTGTAAAGAAAAAGGATAGATTTTAGGTAAGTAGGGGTACAGGGTGCGCACACGAAATACCGATTCGCGATGACCCAAATCGTGTGACATGAAATGCTGGACGGCAGGTTCAGCTTCCTGATGGGCAACGGCGGCGGCAACATCTTCAACAGCACGTTGAACGGCCTCATCATCCACGGTGGGTAGGATGGTTTGGGTTTTGGTGCTAAAAAACAAGAAAAAAGGGGGAAAATGGGAAAAGGGTTTTAAACTATGAAGGATGGAGGGCTCATACCTGAGAGTGGCTTCCACATACTCCTCGGCAGCTGAATCCTTATCACTGTGAGCCATCTTTGTGGGATCTACCATGGATTCGTCTTTGCTGGTCTTGGACTCTTCGCTGGTGAATGCCTGAGAGTCCTGCTCGGCCTTGACCATATCGTCCACCTTCTTGGCTTCCAATCTCAATTTCTCCTCACGCAATTTCTCACGTTCGGCAGCTCTTTGTTCCTTGCGTTGTTTCTCGGCCAGGCGCAAACGTTCCTTTTCGGCCACCTTGCGTTCAATTTCAATGCGATATTTGTCCAAAATGGCTGCTTCAGCCTCCTCGCTCATGCCCAAAGAGGAGCCGGGAATGTCATCTTTGCTGCGCAAGGCCAAAATGTAATCGTTCATCAGCTGAGAGATCTTGTTGGAGAGTTCGGGGTAACGTTTAAGCATGGTCATCGATTGGTTGACAGCGCGATCAATGTCAATCAAGCGTTCCAAGGTGCGGGGTCTTTCAGAGGCGGCGGCCTCCAAACCACCAGCTCCGCCCGAGTTCAACAGGTGACGGTAGTGGGCCAAGGCATGGGCACGATCCTTGTGTAGGGCACGCAAAAGTTTCTGCAGGCATTTTTCAACATGGTGAGCCTGGAAGATGAGGTTGGAGGATGGTCCCAATTCAGGGATTTACTTTGATTTCTTTTTTTTTTTTTATTTGTTTTGGCACTGCTACTTACGTTTGGTGGTTGCTCAGTCAAGGCCTGAGTGTAGCAGGTCATTGCCTCGCGTTTGCGCTGATTAATGTGGGCCAGAACACGTTGCTGATGCATGGCAGCCAATTGATGCTTCTCTGCATTGCCTTCTTCTTCGAGTGCCTGAACAGAAGTCTAAAATTACATTCCCATATAAAGATGTATTGCACATTTAAGAGAGAAAGACTATCAGAAACAAGTTGACATTCTCTTTTGGTGGTTTCATTTGATTTCTGATTGGATTGATGACTTGGTGGTGAGTAAGTGAGTGAGTGATATGTTTGTGGTCTTGGATTTTTGTAGGAGTTTGATGTTGTTTTGTTGTTACGCTTTGATATACCGGTTAGTAAATGATATTTTGAAATACTTTAAGCAAATCCAAAGCTTCTAGTTCTAGATTTTATGTTTTTATCTACAGTGAGCGCGCAAGCTAGCAAAAGCCTCAGTACGGTCAGTATGGATGTTTTGCCTTTGGCATGCATATCTTTTAAAGTGATTGGAGTTGGCTATGATTATGGCTGTGGTTGAGGCTGTGGTTAAATGGTCTCTTTTTGGGTGGAATACAGTGGTTGTGAATTGGAGTTGGAGGTCGTGGTGAAGTTTTGCGAAAGTGAAATCGATTTGCCAAAGGTGTTGGTGAGAGGAATGTTTCTGTGAAGTTGGTGAACATTTGCTATGGCTATGGTAGCTTAAATCATCATCAGCAGAATATTTGAAAATATTTACAACAAGTAAAAAGGCGTTAAGTTCGGCCGGGCCGAACTTTGGATACCCACCACCTCGGGTATATATGTAAACCACCTTTCATCAAAATTCGGTGAAAATTTCATACCTAATACTCATATACCTCATACCGATCTGAACTATATACGACACGGATGTCGAAAAGCCAAACATAAGTCACTGTGTCAAATTTCAGTGAAATCGGATTATAAATGCGCCTTTTATGGAGCCAAGACTTTAAATCGAGATATCGGTCTACATGGCAGCTATATCCAAATCTGGACCGATTTGGGCCAAGTTGCATAAACATGTCGAAGAGCCTAACACTAAGCACTGTCCCAAATTTCGGCGAAATCGGACAATAAATGCCTCTTTTATGGGCCCTAAACCTTAAATCCAGAGATCGGTCTATATGGCAGCTATATTCAAATCTGGAATGATCTAGGCAAAATTGAAGAAGGACGTCGAAGAGCCTAACCAAACTCACTGTCTCAAATTTCAGCGACTTCGGACAATAAATGCGTCTTTTATGGCCCCAAAACCTAAAACCTAGATATCGGTCTATATGGCAGCTATATCCAAATTTGAACCGATCTGGACCAAATTGAAGAAATATATCAAAGGGCCTAACACATCTCACTGTCCTAAATTTCAGCAAAATCGGATAATGAATGTGGCTATTATGGGCCTTACACCATAAATCAGAGGATCGATCTATATGGCAGCTATATCCAAATCTGAACCGATCTGAGCCAAATTGACACAGGATGTCGAAGGGCCTAACACAACTCACTGTCCCAAATTTCAACAAAATCGGATAATAAATGTGGCTTTTATGGGCCTAAGACCCTAAATCGGCGGATCGGTCTATATGGGGGCTATATCAAGATATAGTCCGATATAGCCTATCTTCGAACTCAACCTGCTTATGGACAAAAAAAAAAAAAAGAATCTGTGCAAAATTTCAGCTCAATATCTCTATTTTTGAAGACTGTAGCGTGATTTCAACAGACAGACGGACAGACGGACGGACATGGCTAGATCGTCTTAGATTTTTACGATGATCAAGACTATATATACTTTATAGGGTCGGAAATGGATATTTCGATGTGTTGCAAACGGAATGACAAAATGAATATACCCCCATCCTTCGGTGGTGGGTATAAAAATGAATATACCCCCATCCTTCGGTGGTGGGAATAAAAATTAGGTGATGTGAAGCTAAGAAAATGGTCTTTTAATTCTTTTTTTCCTTTAGGATTTTTTTTCAAAAATTTTGAACTTTTTTTTAGAAATTGAGGACTTTGTCAGCATGCCTTTCGCATACTTTCTGAAATGGCTATCCTGCAGCGCAGTGATTAAGAAACGAAATCAAAACGATATTAGTCCACAAATTTATGAAGTTTGTAGGCTGACTGACAGCCTAAAAAAACTCAACTTGGAAAACCTAACAAAAATCTCTCAAAGTTTCCTACCAGGGGCTCAGTTTATCTTTGAACGCTCTCATTGTGCGTGATGAGAAAAAAATAAGGCAGTGTGATTCCATTACTAAAGCCTGGCATGAATTCCCGTAAAAGGAAATCTTACAGGAGGAGAAAGTTAGGGGTTCTCAGGTGACCTGTTCTGTATGGGTTCTACCCTAGCTGCCACTCTTTCCGGAGGTCAAATAATTGGGGGTGATTTTTGAGCAGAAACTAGGTAGGAGGCCACAGTGGTGGTCAGTTTAGCATATTCGCTTATGACGCTGAACGCTTGGGTTTGAATCCTGCCAAGAACATTAGAAAAGTCTTCGGAGGTGGTTAACCCATCCAAATGCTGGCGATATTTGTAAGGGAATCTACCATGTTTAGATTTTTCCCCAAAAGAGTTTTCGCTTAAACTTGGATCGTTCAGCGGGTTACCGTTGAGAATTTTGAAAAGGTCGCACAAAAAGTAAATTTTTCTTAAAAATATAATAAAAACAGTCCTTTTGTCAAAAACTAGTAGACTCAAAAATTGAAAAAGTGGCTTCAACAAGAAACCTCATGTGAATTAACACCTGGAAAACAAAAGAGCAGACAGATATCTCGAAAATCGAGATGAAACTCAAGAACAACCCACAAGACTGAAAAATAATTTTCTTCAATCTATAAAAAAGTCCAGCTTTTGCAAAAAATGTTACACATTTCGGCAAAAATTCGCAGAAAAGTAGAAATTTCAAAAGGTTGCACCAAAAGTTATTTGACTATAAAAGGTGGGTGAGCGACTTTAGTCGCTCAACAGGAACACTGATCGTACATCACTCATGCGATATGTGAGAAGTTTGCATTAGCTCTTGGAGTGTTAGTGAGCAAATTTGCAATTAAGTTGTAAAAGGAAGTCTAGAAATGGGTTAAAAGTGTGCTGAATGCACTCTACTGAGCCGCAACTGGATAGAAAGGCGAGCAGGGTTTAGGTTGGGGAGTTCATGTGTACAGCGGCTATCTGGCCCATTCCCAGCTGTGAGGAATAGGTCTCCGCCAGATAATCGAGAAGGTACAGGGTATTGCTGCGGTGCTGATCTCTGGATCAGTGAATAGTGACCCACTATGGGCACTGAATACCATTCCCCATCTTAGGCCTTAGCAACTGCATGTTGTGCATAAGGCAACGAAGATAGCCCTAAAAGCAAGGGTAACTGCCGCTCCCTAAACGTTGGACATTCTTCTGTTCTGGGGGAGGAAAGGGGAGGATAGCGGTGGAAAAGCATGTTAGCATCATGTTATACTCGACACAACTGCCTATATACCAGGGGAATCATTCCTTGTTGTCAAGTTTGACCTTAATTTGCCGTGGATAACCTGCTCTTCCGAGTGGCTTCTGCGTACAGGGATGCTTTAAAATTAGATTGGGGTACCGGGGAAGGAACCTTCGTTCAATTCCTGAGGGAATTATACTGGCCTCGGGAATGTTCTAGAGATTTTTAGGTGGGCAGTCGGGCGAGCGTTGATGCACTGGCATCGGGCCATGCGAAATCAAGACCAATAAGAAACGCAAAGGGCTTACTCGAATCATGGGAAAGGCTATCAGGCCCTGCTGGTTCCCGGCCCAGCAAGGGGTGACCGGGAAAGAGCCGGAAGGCGAGTTAGCCAGGAATGGTCTACATCGTGCTGATTGGCCTTGATCGTGCCACGGAGCTTGCTTGAACGTGACTCCTCCCCTGTACAAGCTTCTTGGCAGGGTTGCCATCTTCTGTGAACGCGCGAATTGTGTGTGATTGCAGGGTTGTGGTAGCCCTGTGACAAATATTTCGCGGAACAGGAAGTCGCTTATCCTGAGAAAGCATGACTTTGGACTGCTGATAGGAGCCCTGACTGGTGTTGAAGTCGCGCTGATCATTGAAGTTGCGCTGGATCTAGGGAGAGGCAAACTTCTGCTGGGTATTTATTTGATGACGCGGTCAAACACCTTTTCTGCAATAGCTAGGAGAAAATACTCAGATTTTTTTTTTCAATGAACTCTTCTTTCCGTGCCTGAATTCCTTCATTCACTTCGTCGGAATGCGTACAGAGGCCACCGTAGCGCAGAGATTAGCATGTCCGCCTATGACGCTGAACGCCTGGTTTCGAATCCTGGCGAGACCATCAGAAAAAATTTTCAACGGTGTTTTTCCCATTCTAATGCTGGCAACATTTGTAAGGTACTATGCCATATAAAACTTCTCTGGAAAGAGGTGTCGCACTGCGGCACGCCGTTCGGACTCGGCTATAAAAAGGAGGCCCCTTATCATTGAGCTTAAACTTGAATCGGACTGCACTCATTGATATGTGAGAAGTTTGCCCTTGTTCCTTAGTGGAATGTTCATGGGCAAAATTTGCAAAAATTTGCAATTTGCACTTCATCTTCTCATCATTCTCTGGAATCAAGTAGATGTCTGAATTGTATGGTATGGTATGGTACGGTATGCGAATTAAGGACATGGCCGAGAAATGCGAATGTGGCACGGTGGAATGAAGATGCTGTTGGAAGTTACACAGTGATGTTTATCCCCAAACTAATACTGTTTACATTTGTAAGGATTTCAGGACGGGCAATGCCACAGTACACAGTAAGTAGAGCTTTTCGAGGAGCAGAATATACTTTCTTCAGGTTAATGAGATGTTATAGCAACAGCACTGTTCCAGCGGAAATAACGTTGGAGACTGCTAACGGCCGAAAAAAAGCAAGGGTGTAAGCTACAGACCGTGAGGTAGTCTGACAGGCTTTTTTTGGTCTTGGGTCGTCAGGGGATGTTAGGAAACGAGATCGAGTGATGGCTTACGGAATCTGTGTATTCAAAAACATAAGTCTGAGAAAGGTACTTCTTCCCTTGAGAAAGGGTCGCCCTAGTACTCTTTCTCTTGGGGAAGTTTAGTTTTAGTACTTTTTTCTTCGAAAAAATTTGTTTAGTAGTCTTTCCCATGGAAAAGTGTATTTTTGGTACTATTTCCCTTGGGAAGGGATATTTTTGGTCTTACCCTGAGGAAGGGTGGTTTTGATACTCTTTTCCATGGGTAAGTGCAGTTTTAGTACCATTATCCTTGGAAAAGTGTAGTTTTAGTAGTGTTTGCTTTCTGAATGGGTAGTTTTAGTAGATTTTCCCTTCTAAAAGGGTAGTTTAAGTTGTCTTTTACTTGGGAGAGGACAGTTTTAGATCTCTTACACTAGGAAAGGCTAGTTTTAGTACCTTTTCCCTTGAGAATGTGTACTCTTTTCCTTGAAAAGGGGTATTTTTGGTAGTAGGATTTATTCCTCTTTCTCTTGAAAAAAGTAGTTAAAGAAACGTTAGATTTAGTAGTGTTTCCCTTGGAAAAGGATATTTTTGGTACTCTTTCCTTTGGGAAAGGGAAGGTTTGGTACCCATTCCCTAGGAAAAGGGTAGTGTAAGTACTCTTTCCCTTGCGAAAGTGTAGTTTTAGTACTCTTTCTCTTGGAAAAGGATAGTCTTAGTATTCTTTCCTTATGAAAAGTTTAAGGACTCTTTCCCTTGGGAAAGGCAAGTTATAGTACACTTTCCCTTGGAAAAGAGTAATTTTAGTACACTTTCCTTTGTGAAAGGGTAGTTTTAGTACCCTTTCCCTTTTAGTTTTAGTAGTCCTTTCCTTGGAAAATAGTAGTTTTGTTACTCCTTCCCTCGGGAAATGGTAGTTTTGGTACTCCTTCCCTAAGGAAAGGCTAGTTTTAGTACTCTTTTGCTTTGGAAAGGAAAGGCTAAATATAGTACTGTTTCGAAAGGTATGTTTTAGTAGTTTTTATCTTGGAAAATGGTGGTTTAAGTACTTTATCCCCTCGGAAATAGTGGTTTAAGTACTCCATATCCTCGGAAAGGATGGTTTTAGCACTTTAGAAAGAATGGTTTTAGTATTCTTTGCCCTGGAAAAGTGTGGTTTTAGTATGCACTGTTTTAGAAAGGGGTGGTTTCAGTGGTTTTACCCTTGGAAAATTATGGTTTTTGTACTCTTTCCCTTGAGAAAGGGTGGTTTTAGCAGTCTTTCCTTTGAGAAAGGGTGGTTTTGGTACTCTTTCCCATGAAGAAGGGTGGTTTTTGTACTCTTTCTCTCAGGAAAGGGTGGTTTAGTACCATTTCCCTTGTGAAAGGGTGGTGTTAGTATTCTTTCCCTTGGTAAATAAAAGTTTTGGTACTCTTTCCAATGGGAAAGGGTAGTTTTATTAGTCTTTCCCTTGGGAAAGGTAAAGGGTAGTTTTGTTAGCCTTTCCCTTGGGAAATATCCCTTGGGAAAGGGTGGTTTTTGTACTCTTTCCCTTGTGAAAGGGTGGTGTTAGTACTTTTACCCTTGATTTTAGTACTTCTTCCTTGAGAAAGGGTGGTTTTAGTACTCCTTCCCTTGAGAAAGGGTGGTTTTAGTACTCTTTCCCTCAGGAAAGGGTGGTTTAGTACTCTTGCCCTTGTGAAAGGGTGGTATGTACTTTTACCCTTGATTTTAGTACTTCTTCCTTGAGAAAGGGTGGTTTTAGTACTCCTTCCCTTGGGAAATAAAAGTTTTGGTACTCTTTCCTATGGAAAAGGGGTAGTTTTGTTAATCTTTCCCTTGGGAAAGGGTAGTTTTGTCAGTCTTTTCCTTGGGATAGGGTGGTCTTTGTGCTCTTTCTGTGGAAAAGGATGGTTTTGATACTCTTTCTTCTGGTAAAGAGTGGTTTTAGCACTCTTTTCCTTGGGAAATAGTAGTTTAAGTACTTTTTCTCTTGGGAAATGGTAGTTTCAGTACTCTTTACCTGGGAAAGGGTAGATTGAATAATTTTTCTCTTGGGAAAGGGAAGCTTAAGTAATTTTCCCTTGTGAAAGGCAAATACTTGTTTTAGTACTCTTCCGCTTCGGAAAGTCTACATTTACAGGGTATTATAACTTAGTGCATTTGTTTGTAACACCCAGAATGAAGAGAGATGGATCCATTAATAAGTATACGCATAGATTCAGAATCACTTTCTGATTCGATCTAACTATGTCTGTCTGTCTGTCCAGGTTTAGTTGTGTACAAAGTACAGATCGCAATTTTCGCCCCATCGTCTTTCATATTGGTACTGGCACCTATTTTGGCCAAGAGACGAAGCGTATTGAAATGCGAAGAAATCGGTTCAAATTTATATATAACTCCCATATATTGGGTTGCCCAAAAAGTAATTGCGGATTTTTCATATAATCGGCGTTGACAAATTTTTTTCACAGCTTTTGACTCTGTAATTGCATTCTTTCTTCTGTCAGTTATCAGCTGTTACTTTTAGCTTGCTTTAGAAAAAAAGTGTAAAAAAAGTATGTTTGATTAAAGTTCATTCTAAGTTTTATTAAAAATGCATTTACTTTCTTTTAAAAAATCCGCAATTAATTTTTGGGCAACCCAATATATATGTTCGTCCGATTTTGAGAAATATTGCAATAAAATTCTTATTTGTAAACCGATTCTCTCGAAAGTTGGCAGGAAGGATTTTCATATGGGTCTTAATATTACTGATGAATTTCATAGAAATCCGGTCAGATTTAGATATAGCTGCCATATATGTATATCGCTTGATATTTATTTCTAAAGCCGCTGTAAGAACATTTATTAAGAAAAAGTTTTGCACAATACTTTCCTCGACGACTATCACAATATCTAAGAAGTTTGGTCGAAGTCTGTTCAGGTTAGGATATAGCTCCGATATATTGGGTTGCCCAAAAAGTAATTGCGGATTTTTTTAAAAGAATATAAATGCATTTTTAATAAAACTTAGAATGAACTTTAATCAAATATACTTTTTTTTACACTTTTTTTCTAAAGCAAGCTAAAAGTAACAGCTGATAACTGACAGAAGAAAGAATGCAATTACAGAAGCTGTGAAAAAATTTGTCAACGACGACTATATGAAAAATCCGCAATTACTTTTTGGGCAACCCAATATATGTTCGCCATATTTTGGGTAATTTTGCGATAATGTTGTCATTTGTAGTTATTACAGTTTGAACATACTTGCTCGAAATTTGATACGGATTGTTTAATAACCCATATGAAAACATCCGACAAGGTCCATCAAAATTGGTTCAGTATTAGGAACAGCTCTCACTTTGTACCTATAGGCTGGGGGTAGGGTATTATACAGTCGGCACCGTCCGACTCTTGCCTTTCCTTACTGTTTCTTCTTGAGATAGCAAAAGTTCTTATTTATTCGATTTTCAATACTGTTCACATAGGTCAAGCCGCATTCTTATAAACCTACCACTTAATTTAGCTTCAGTATAAGGTTCACCATGATCCTGGTGATGCTGGTAGGTATACCAACTAAGCATTATGCTATTCTTCTTTGTTTTTGATTAACATTGTAAGCTTTATATTCTGTATTCTCTGCAGCAGTAGCATCCAAAGCATTTTCCCTTCACTACATCATTCGGTTTTAAGCTGAGGCCAACTAACTTGCACACACACATGTAAGTATTTATCTAAGTATTTGTTATATAATTTAATTATTGTAATAGTTAGTAGTTGAGATATATGTATGTATGTATGTAGGTAGGTATAAAGAAATGATTATCCTTTTACTTATAGAAAAGCGTCAAAGCTTTGGTAGTAATTTTTGTTGTTAATAATCTGATTACTAGCCAATTTATGGAGCTTATTGCAACTGTTCAATATCATTATCAATATCAATATGGGTATAAATTATGTTTTATGTTTGCTTATATTTACTTTGAAAGTCTGAATGTGAAGTTGGAAGTTGTGTACGGTAACTGTAATGTAATGTATGGGCATGTATGTATGCATGTCTCAGTAGTGGATGGGTCTTTTGTGTATTTGTATATCACCATACTACAAACAAAAAGCGTCATATCTGATGATTCTTTCGCTCCCATTATTATGCACAACTACAACTAAAACATATAACGAACGTACAATACAACAACAACAACAATAATAACAATGACAACGATAGCGATAGCGCTAATATAGAAGAAGTAGTAGTAGAAGTAGTAGAAGTATATTGGCAACAACAATAATAAGAATAATGATACTAATGATAATGAGTTAGGATAAGAATTAGGATGATAATAATGACAGTGATGATGATGATGATGATGATGATAATAATAATGGCATGAGTTAATAACAGCGCACCAGGGCTTTGGCTTGTCTTCCAAATCAAAAGCAAGTATAATAAACGAGCCGAGAATACTAATCAGGGATTTAATCCAAGTGAAAGGTTAATGAAATGAACCTCTAAAAACAGACAAACTAAGCAGATAGTAACTGAAATCGAATGATATAGCAAAGAAATGATAACATGATTGCCAAAATGAAAAACACAGGGGGGAAAAGGAAACTGAAACTGAAACTAATGAGAAACAATAGCAAGCAAACTTAGAGAGAAAAATGATGAGATGAAAGTAGGAAACCTTTAAAGCTTTAGCAAGTTAATAAACAAAAATGGAAATTTAGTGCCTCTTCCTTGCACTTACTTGGAAACGTGCTGTCATTCTTTGTTTGAAACTCTGTGCTGCCTTGGGATCGGCCAAACGCATATCCTGATATTTCTCTTCCAAATCGGACCAGTCCTTCATGACACGTGTCACCTTTTCACGGTGCGATTCCTCGAGGCGCTGTTGGGCTTCCTTTTTTTAGAATTTATTTGATTTTTGATAAATAAGATGCCTAAGCATATGATAACACTTACTTTTTGACTTACTTTGTAGCTCTGGTGTTCATAGTGTGGATCGAAATGTGTAAAGTAGGGATCGGGTGTGGGCTGACCAGTGGTGGGTGGCATTGGCAAATCGCCATTGTTGCTCTTGCCTGCTGCGCCATCCAACGATCCACCTGACTTTTCATCCTTCGCATTGGGCTTATTCGATGGTTTGGCACCACTAGAGCTACCTTGTTGATCATATGAATCAACAGCATCCTCCTCATAATTATCCTCCCCAGAATCATATTCAGCATTTACATCATCACCCGTGGCGGTAGCCTCGTCGGCAGCCATTTCATCCTCCTCATCATCAGCCAACAAATCATCCTCATCATCTTCATCTTCAACATCGTCGGCGGTATCCTTGGAGTAGTTGGAATCATTGTCATCGCTGCTGATGTCATCTAAATCATCACTGATGGGATTGGCCATTTCGACGGGTGGCATAACAGGCAAATCGGTTTTCTTGACACGGATTTCATCGGCTAAAAAAAATCGGAGGGAAAAAAAAGAGAAGCAAAGGAAGAAATTTTAATCAATGAGTTATAATAACGTCTGAAGAAAAAAAGGGATAGGGGGAAATTTTTTATCATTTCCTGGGATGTTTAGGAGTTTTCTTATTTTTCTGAAAGATCTTTGAAAGTATTTTTCTTTAATGAATACTACGATCTTGGAGTGTTTGAAGTGTTTGGGAGCCCCATACTTTGCAATGCGTAAAAACAGGTAACACTGATTTTGTTAATCAAAAATTGCAACGAAAGCAGTGACTTGGCAAAGTTGGTCACGCGGATGATGCATTCATGTTTGAACAATATTATGAAGCTAAACTGCTAGGAGTGTTTGAGATAAAAATACTTTACAGGCCTATGTGAGATCTTAAGAATTGCTCATTCTATTACAAAACCAAAATAAAGATAGGTCAGAATATCAAAAACCTTCAACTGCTTCTGCTTCTGTGTGTTGGCCAGTCTATCCATATCTGGCGGACATAGAAGATTCTGAGCCATAACTTGACACTGACATGTCAATGAGCGGACATAGCAATGGACGGACATGACAATGGACCACAGACAAGCCAATGGATGGACATGGCGATGGACAGACAAGCCAATGGATGGACATGGTGAAGGGCGAACATGGCGATGTACAGACAAGCCGATGGACATGCTGAAGGACGGACATACTGAACGACGGACATTCTGATCGATGTACATGAAGATGGACGAACAAGGCGTTGGGCGGAAATGTACATATATACATGACGATGGCAATGGCCGGACATTTTGATGAACGGCCATGCCGATTGAAGGATCTGGCGATATACGGATATGGTGATGGACGGATATGGAGTTGGACGGACATGGTAATGGACGATTATGCCGATAGATAGACTAGCCGATGGATGAACTTCGACTTGGATGGATAGTCAAGACGAAGGATGGACATGGGGTAGGACGAACATGGCGATGAACAAACAAGCTAATGGATAAACATGCCGTTGAACGGACATGGAAATAGACGGACATGAAAATAGACGGACATTGTGATGGACGAACATTGTGATGGACGAGCATTGTGATGGACGAACATTGTGATGGACGAACATCGATTGTGTCATATAAACCGATGGATGGACATAGAGGAGGACGGACATGAAGATGAACGATGTACGAACTTGGCGTTGGACAGATATGGCGATGGACGGACATGACGATGGACGGGCATGGTGAAGGACGGATATGCATATGGACCAACATTCTGATGGATATGGCAATAGACAGACATATAGGTGGAACATAATGACAATGAACGAATATGGCGATGGACGAATATGGCGATGGACGAACTTGGTGATGGACATATGGCAATAGAAGGACATTGTAATGGATGGAAATGATGAAGAACGGATATTGCAATGGACGAACATGGAGTTGGAAATGATTTGTTGGTAGGGAGACATGCAACAGATGGATATGGCAGTGGACGAACATGATGATGGATGGACATGGTGATGGACGCACATGTCAGTAAATGGACAGAGCAATTGAAGCAGTTTGAAATCATACTTCCTTAGCCCAAGGATAGATGGCGCATAGTGAATCGAAAAAATCTAGTAATAGGTTAGGTTAGAGTGGTAGTCTATTTTCTAAACCGACTCGCTTAGACAATGTTAGTCCATTGTGATAGGATAGACTAGGCCTCTGGTGGGAATTAAATCCACGACTCTCGCACTGGTTATCCAAGCATAACCACGGGTAAGAATAAATCTTTTAAAAATTCAAATGATTAGAGCTATTTTTTGAACATTTCTAAGTGCAAAATTCAAAAAAAAAAAAAAAATTGAGATTTTAAACCTGATGATCGCGTTACCATCTCAACTCTTACCATAGTCAAATTCAAAGAGACATCTCTACCCGTTCTCAAACGACATATTTTTTACTAGTTTTATTGGATTTTATCCCGCAGTCCGACTTTATGTATCGTGAAATTATCGCCTACAGGGCCTTTGTCAACCTGCTACCCACAACAGGCATTTAGCGCATCTCTGCGACGTCCTGTTTCGCGATATACTTTGCGAAAGGGTTTTTGCCATCCTCCAACTAATAAAATCTATCCACTCTCATCCGGGCAGTCATAGTAAAAGGCGTCAACTCTACCAAGAAGCTCGTCATCGCATAGATCATTGTAAAGTTGCTCCTGGATAAGCGACGTCCTGTTCGCGATATACTCTACGACAGGGTCTTTGGCACCCTCCAATCAACAAAAACAGCCCACCTCTCAGGAATCTCGTCATCGCATACCCTGCAGTAGATTTGCTTCTCCCTGCGTTCAACGCCGTCAAGGACTTGATATTGCAATGACCCATAAGCGGTTCCATGACATGCTTCCTTTCCCGAAAAAGCAGAATAAGCGATGTCCTATTCAGCGAAATACTCGACCACAAGGCCTATAAAGGTTAACTGGGGCTTGGCGGCATTCCATATGCGACTGATAACATGCCATAAGCGGCTGATACCATGCCTAGGGGAAGTCCTTTTTTGTTAACGGTTTTTTTATTTTTATTCATATAAACTGCGATAATTTATAACAATTTAATGTGGTCTCATCGCCATAAGCCATGAAGGCTTACTTAGCCTCCGAAGAAAGTGGCAGCTCTACCCCATCTTGGAAAAATCACCTTAAAACACACAGTTTTCTCCTTTTGATGAAATATTGCCCTATGCCAAGCATTCTTTACGAGGTGCGTTTTTCCCTTGGCTAGTTTCATGGTACGATCGCACGAATGAGAAGTGGGTTGCAGGGGGGCAAAGGCCTTGTGGCCGAGTGTTTTGCTGAATAGGACATTGCCTATCTCGGGGCTGAGGAGGAATGACCTCGGACTGCTAGCATGAGTCCTGATTTGTCATTGCAATGTCAGGTCCTTGACGACGCGTTGAACTCATGGAGAGGCAGACTACTGCAGGATATGCGAGTTTATTGGTAGGGTGGACGCCTTAAACGGTAACAGGAATGAGAAGTGGTTTGCAGGGTGGCAAAAAAAGGGCGAGTATTTTGATGAATACGACATCGCCTATCTTCGGGCTGAGGATGCATTAACTCAGACTGCAGGCAGGAGTCCTGATTTATCATTGCAATGTCAGGTCCTTGAAGACGCGCTGAACTCATGGATAGGCAGACTTCTGTAAGGTATGCGACTTTCTTGGTAGAGTGAACGTCTTTAATGAGCGCACGAATGAGAAGTGAGTTGCAGGGACATCGCTTATCCCGGGGCTGAGGAAGCATGACCGCGGACTGGTAGCAGGAACGTATGCGATGACGAGCTTCTTGGTAGGGTTGACGCCTTTTACTATGACCGCCCGAATGTGGGGTGGATTGTTTTTGTTGGTTAGAGGGTGGCACCCTTTTGTCGAGTATTATGCGGAACAGGACGTCGCTTATTCTAGGGCAACTGTACCATCCTCAAGATGATCGAAAAGGTACAGGGTGCCGCTGAAATGCTGATATCGGTGCCAAAGAATAGTGCCCCCAGAGATGCACTGAATGTCATTCTCGACCTTTGCACCAGTATGCTCTTTGTGAAAGAAACGAAATGAAAATAGCCCTAAAAATGAGGGAGTTGAATACCTGGCGCTTTACAAACTTTGAACTTTTTTCTGTTCTGCTGTAAAAAGAGCTGCGGCTTGGCGTTATTCTATATGACGAGACTGTTCATATTCTTTGTTGATGACTTGGACGTCGTTTTCCCGAAAATAGATATGTGGGCTGGGTGTAATCCATCCTTCCCCGAATCTTCTGCACACACGAATGGGTCTAAATTAAATGTGGACTGCGGGGCAGAATTTTTTATTGAATTTTTTGGTATCAGGGATTCAAATAGGCCTTTGGACGGGCGCAATATCTTTCAAGTGAAGGTAATTGCGATTCTGAAGACACTGAAGATGATGTTGTAATGGCAAACCTTAAAGGCTGTCAAGGTAAAAGTGGAGATGTGGTTAGGAAATGCAGAAAGTCCAGTTCTGTTGGGTCCCGGGCCATTAAGGTGAGACGATAAAAGTGGAGGTGCTAAAGGCTCTGGGGTCGACCCTCAAGAACTCGAAAATGGTTAGGGGATGCAGAAAGCTTCTTCGAAGTCAAGTTCTGTTTTGTTCAGGGTCATTAAGGTGTAGCGAGAAACCAAGCGTACGATGAGCTAGCCAGAAATGGAATGCTGATTAGAGCAGATCCTGCTACGAGATCAGTGAGCCCGATGAGAGCTACTTGGTAGGGTAAACGACGTGTACGATCGCACGACCGAGGATTGTGATTTCGAAGTAGGTTGCAGGGAGACAACGGCTCTCTGACCAAATATTTCACTGAATAGGACATCGCTTATTCTGGAGCTGAGAAAGCATGACTTTGGACTGCTAATAGGACATTGCAGGCTTCTGAGGTCACCCTGAACGCAGGGAGAGGCAGACTTCAGTGTATGCGTATGATAAGCTTCTTGGTAGGGTTGACCCTCTTACAATGACTGCCTGAAAGAGGCGTTGACTCATTCTGTGGGTTGCAAGGGTGACGGAGACCCTGAAGGGGTATACCTAGGCCTAAGCGAGTATGGCTTTGGACTGCGGAGAGAAAATCCGGCTTCGACAGGAAATTTCTCAATATTTTAAAGGTGCTTTGGGATATGCCGTACGGCAACAAGCATACTAACGATATTCATTATTAAAAATAACGAAAATATCGAATGTTGCGATTTGCTCTGGGTTATGATCGTTTCTCTCATCAGTAGCAAAAACGCTTGAGGTATTACTCCTACCGAGCCTAGTTGGGGAACTTCCATTCGCCGAGCATCAACATGGGTTTCGAAGATCGCATAGCACAACAACTGCTTTGCATGCCATCACCGCACACATTTGCCGCGATTTCAATCAGCCCAGGCTATGTGATAGGAAGGTCCTCGTGGCACTGGACCTATCGAAGGCATTCGACACGGTCAGCCATGCCAAACAAACAGGCGTGAAACGCTGGGTCGTGAATTATCTGTGTGGTCGCCAGTCTTTTGTGGAATTTAGGGATAAGAAGTCGAAACTCCGTAGAGTGAAACAGGGAGTTCCCCAAGGTGGGGTGATATCTCCGGCACTGTTTAACCTCTACCTATCCTCCATTCCACCCCCTCCAGACGGCATAGAGATCGTATCATATGCGGACGATTGTACGATCATGGCATCAGGACCGCCACACATTGTTGACATCTGCGATAGGTTGAACGTCTACCTCAACGCACTTGCCTCATATTTCGCTGCAAAAAAATCTGAAGATATCTGCCAGCAAATCTCAAAGAAACCTTGTTGACCAAGTACAAAGCAATTTGCCGGTCTGTGTAAAGTTATGCAGCGCCAGTGTGGTCTTTTCAGGTTTGTGACACACAGTGGGATAATATTTATGCGACGGGCTGTCTCCTCAGTTCTCATGTGGATCACCTCCATCAGGAGACAAAGATCCGACCAGTGCGAAGACATAACTACATGCTGCCCTTTTGGGCTGTTATCGCAGAGACCATCCAAATCATCATCTTGGTGATAGGTATCCACCGCCAGAAGCCTTAAGGTAGATTCACATAAGGTAGATTCTAGAGCGTGAGGTTCAGCACTACAAGAGAGAACCTCTAGATCAAGCGGCATACCAAGCGGGTCTAGACAACATTCATGCAGACACGGTAGCAGATGCGGTAAACAGCTACCGGGTGAATGTAGTCTTTGGAAAACGACCGACTTCCATTGCACATGAAGAAATTGACTTCCACCGGCAAACCAGAGTAGTTCTGGCTCAATTTCGTTCCGGCAGATGCAGCCGCCTTAACTCCTACAGAGCAAGGATTAATGGCGAAGTACAAAAAGTATGTCCCGATTGTAACCTCACCTGTTTAACTGTCCTGCCAGACCCACTCGACTCAGATCCAGATCCCTGTGGACGCACCCTATCTTAGTCGCAGAGTTTCTGCGAATCAAGCAAAGATAGAACACAACAGTTACAACAACAACCGATTTAGATGTAGCCGGTCATAGAGCAAGCCATTGTAGATAATTTCAGATAAACCGGATAACAATATCGCTCTCTAATTGCTCAAGCAGAAAAATTCTTTCAATTCTTTTCAAGTCGGCTCTTTATAAGGTTATGAACTGATTCTCGCAAAATTTCATTAAAATTGGATTGGATTCTATGAGCACAATGAGTAAAACTGAGAGATCGGTTTATATGGGAGCCTCGTCATGTCATCTTTGCATGGATGTAAAGAGTCATAACAGAAGGCTTGTACCAATTTTTTGCCTAATCGGAAAGAAATTGCCCACCTATGAGTTTCAAGAAGACATAACACAGAACAATGTGGCCTGTTAACATTTCTAAACGGTATTCATAGAAAAGAAGTTAGAGTTATTTCTAAAGAAGGATATCCGGACGGATAAATCGACTTTAAATGTCATGAAGATCATACTACAAACTACCATTTTATAAATTTTCTGAAATAGATTATAAACGAAATAGGAATATCTATACAACATTTTCGAAAGGACATGTGAGGTAAGGATTTGTTTAAAGACGAAACTTTAGATCTATGCGGAATATAATAGTGTTTGGGTGTGCAAGTGGCATATATTGTAGAAGTGAAAGAATTACTGCTACTAAAGAAGGATATTTCCAAAGTGAGTAGAAGGAAGGGGGTGATAGGTGGAGAGGTAAATATAAGTTATCCTATGACAATCACTAAAGGGAAAATGAAATTTAATTAGAATATTAAAAAGAGTAAAGAAGGTGAGAGCATAAAATTCAGAAAAATTATACAGAGTGCAAGAAGTTGGAAAAAAATGCTGAAGAAAAAATTTAGACTTTAAATGGAGGCTATGAGATGGGCTAACTACTTCAAAAAGTTTATGGGAGAAGAAAGTTAGTTAATAACACTACTTGGAGAGAGGATTAATATGTGTGTTATAGGAAAAAATAAGTAATAGGGTGCATAATAAATTTTTATTTTAAGATTTTAATAAAAAAATATAAATAAAATGTATATAGAAAAATATTTATTTATATATACAAATATATTGGGTTGCCCAAAAAGTAATTGCGGATTTTTCATATAGTCGGCGTTGACAAATTTTTTCAACGGTTTGTGACTCTGTAATTGCATTCTTTCATCTGGCAGTTACCAGCTGTTACTTTTAGCTTGCTTTAGAAAAAAAGTGTAAAAAAAGTATATTTGATTAAAGTTCATTCTAAGTTTTATTAAAAATGCATCTTTTAAAAAATCCGCAATTACTTTTTGGGCAACTCAATACATAAAATAATTCAAAAGTTCTGCTATGGATGTTATTTGCTAATATTTCGATAAGAACAAATATTTTTGCTATTTTCTCATCTCAACTGACAAATGTTGCCTTATGTGACTCAAACAATTGCTCTATACGAAATACTTTTTCTGTTTTTATTTTTTTTGCCGATATCCTGATGATATTTTCATGTCTCTCTCTCTCTCTCTTAGAGAAAAACCATAATGGATTGGAATTTGAAGGGTAAGGAGTTTCATATCTTTTATTTGTTTCTTTTTTTAGGAGGTCTTCTTTGTCCCCCCGCCATTTGTGATTGACAGGGACAAGAGACATAAGGTTATGGATTCTACTCACTTTTGAAATGCTTTGGACAGCAGACGAATTCAACACCCGAAAACAAGGAGATGCCACAGGGCAGCAACATGGCAAAGCTACGCATTTGCATGCCACGCTCTTGACAGGCAGCAGCACCGGTCTGATTCCACCTAACGAATGGCCAGCAGCGTGAGGCATTGTGAATGTGATCGAAGAGGCAACCTTCGGGCACCAATAATGCATCCGATTGGAAGGGTCCTTCTGAAAGTAATACACACACCCATATAAATATCAAAACGTAATAGGGTAACAAAATCGTTAACATTAAGCTCTGTTTTGGGAGTCGCTTTTAACAAATAAGGAATTTACATAACCACCATTAAGCAGTACGGAAATATTTATGGAAATTTTTAACACAGTTTTCTATGGAGATCAAATTTTCAACAACATTTTTATAGAAATCTATTTGGAAAAAATGTTATCAAAATTATTATGAAAAAAAAACAAAAAAACATTTGGGATCATGATAATTAAATTTGTCAAAAATTCCTAAAAAAAATTAAATTATCACAAAATGTTCTATGAAAGTTTTTTTTTTCTAATTTATTTATTTTTCTATAAAACTTAAGTCTCACAAAATTTTCTTTACATTTTTTTATACCCTCCACCATAGGATGGGGGTATACAAATTTCGTCATTTTGTTTGTAACACCTCGAAATATGCGTCTAAGACCCCATAAAGTATATATATAGTCTTGATCGTCGTGACATTTTAAGTCGAACTAGCCATGGCCGTCCGTCTTTCCGTTTTTCCGTTTTTCCGTCTATTTGTCCGTCCGTCTGTCCATCCGTGGGTCCGTCCGTCTGTCGAAAGCACGCTAACTTTTGAAGGAGTAGAGCTAGCTGCTTGAAATTTTGCAAAAATACTTCTTATTGATATAGGTCGGTTGGGATTGTAAATGGGCCAAATCGGTCCATGTTTTGATATAGCTGCCATATAAACCGATCTTGGGTCTTGACTTCTTTAGCCTCTAGAGGGCTCAATTCTAGTCCGATTTGAGTGAATTTTTGCACATAGTGTTTTGATATCACTTCCAACAACTGTGCGAAGAATGGTTCAAATCGGTGCATAACCTGATATTGCTGCTATATAAACCGATTTTGGGTCTTGAGTTATTGAGCTTTTAGAAGGCGCAATTCCTATCCGATTTGGCTGTAATTTTGCACGTGGTGGTTTGGTATCACTTCCAATAACTGTGCGAAGTATGGTCCAAATCGGTCCATAACCTGTTATAGCTGCCATATAAACCGATCTTGGGTCTTGACTTCTTGAGCCTCTAGAGGGAGCAATTCTCATCCAATATGACTGAAATTTTTCACATAGTGTTTTTATATCACTTCCAAGAACTGTGCGAAGTATGGTACAAATCGGTGCATAACCTGATATAGCTGCGATATAAACCGATCTTGGGTTTTGACTTCTTGAGCCTCTAGAGGAAGCAATTCTCATCCAATATGACTGAAATTTTTCACATAGTGTTTTTATATCACTTCCAAGAACTGTGCGAAGTATGGTACAAATCGGTGCATAACCTGATATAGCTGCCATATAAACCGATCTTGAGTTTTGACTTCTTGAGCCTCTAGAGGGCGCAATTCTCATCTAATTTGACTGAAATTGTGCACATAGTGTTTTGATATCACTTCCAAAAACTGTGAGAAGTATGGTCCAAATCGGTCCATACCCTGATATAGCTGCCATATAAACCGATCTGGGATCTTGACTTCTTGAGCCTCTAGAGAGCGCAATTCTCATCCGATTTGGCACAGATTTTATACAACGGCTTCTCCCATGGCCTTCAACATACGTATGCAATATATATAAACCGATCTCCCGATTTTGCTTCTTGAGCCCCGAATCGAACTATAACTTGATATAGCTCCTCCTCCTCCTCCGTCCATATTCATTATTCTTTGTTTGCCTAAAAAGAGATACTGCGCAAAGAACTCGACAGATGCGATCCATGGTGGAGGTGGATGGTATTTAAGATTCGGCCCGGCCGAACTTAGCACGCTCTTTCTTTTTTTTAACTTTGTTATTTTATTTTCTTCAATTTTTGTTTTTTTCTTTTTCGAGATAACCTCAGTGATCGGAGATTTTCTTTGCAAATGGAAAAGGAAAGCCAGAGGTCACAACACACACCAACCGCTCTGGGAAGCGTTTCATCTTTGGTTAGAAGACTTTTCAACCACTATAGCAGTGATGACTTCAAGGGCCGTGCGATGGTATGTTGAATTTGAATCGTATTAATTGCGAAAACGCCTCTATGGTACCATTACCGCATTAACCACGCTCGACAACCTTGTCTAGTAGTTGTACTTTTTCCCAATGCATGTGTTTTTGTGTAATGACAGACTTTTTTTCTGCGACAATTACACGACTTCTGGGGTACACATGATTCTGTGCATCTGTTGGAAGTTGTATTGATGGCTTCGAACGCTAGACAATGGCAAGGGCTCTTGCTGTTGCTCCAAGTGCCCAGGTTCGAACCCCGGCCGGGCTCTGCTGAATTTTTTCATTTTCTGCCTGTTAGGGCGAAGATCATTAAATTTTACAATTTTTGTTTTTTTCTCTTTCTTTTATTTCCAGCCTAACCAACAGGGACACGACGACGGAACCATCAACGACTTTTTCAAGATTAGGAAGAGTAGGATGAACATCCTAATGGTGAAACTTCAGGCAGTGCAGTGACAGAGAAGTAAATGCCGCCTAACGCACAGGAAGCCCACGATGAGACCATAACCTACTTCCAAAAAGCCCATTTTCTCCAAATTTGGAAGATCAGGAACATAAGGCAGTGCAGGGACGGTAGAATCAATACAGCCTAACGAACAGGGATCCGATGATGGACCCGATTACCGACTTTCTCAAGATTCGGAAGACTAGGATATGCAAAGATCCTAATATTAAAACATCAGGCAGTGCAGTGACGGGAAACTCATTGCAGCCTGAAGAACAGGGAGCAGACGATGAGACCATCACCTATACCCAAGAAGTCCATCTAATGGAGGACCAATGCTTGAGGTCATCCAAATAAACCTCCACCGTAGCGAGACAGCTAATCACGCTCTGATGGAGAAAATCTGCAAGGGCAATATTAATTTTGCAGCCATGAATGAACCGTATAAAAGTTTCTGGACAGATTCATATCAACTACCAATTCTTGTTGTTTTTGTAGTAGCCACATTTTCATGTGGAGATGGCGATCCTCGTCAAGCTCCTATAAGTGAGCAAGCTCGCTCCGATCCAAAGGACCGATCGCTGCCGGAACAGATTGGCCAATGGTTATTCAAAGGCACCAATAACTCACCTTGTCATATCGAGCATCACAGGCACTCGGTATTTGTGCAAGAGCCAGTGCCGCCCTGCCTTTTACAGAGACTCTCCGCTCGATACCGCTGATTGTCCGCGACTGCCATTGCAACTGCTCCGTATGGAGCATTACTCTATCCGCAATCTGTGGACGCGCCCAGAAGAAGAAGCTTAGCTGCCAGCTAGCTAAGCTACACGCAACAACAATGAACACCACTCAGATTGGACCGCAATGTTCCAGACCATGTGGTGCTCACAACTATCCCGTTGATCCATTCGATGCTAATACTGGTACTATTCGATGCTAATACTTGATGTCGCATAACTTGTCTAGCCCTTGGATTGGGAATAAATACCACCCTTGTCTTTTCCCAGGCTTTCGGAATGTATGCAAGTTGCACACTGTGAAAATAGTGGTCAGATGAGGCGCCTCATGGTCAGCCCCTTTTTGTAGTAATGCCGGAAATATTCCATCTGGTCCGGGTGACTAAAATGATTTGAAGCTCCTCAAAGCTTCCTTGACCATAAATTCCATTATGATTAGTCTTCGATCAATCTCATTATTCCAAGTTTACGGGGTCTCTGTGAGTTCCTCCGTATCCTGTGGAAAATGAGTTTTCATCCCATGTCGTCTACCAACGATTCAGTTTGGACATGGAGGTTTTTGGGAGAAACCTTTTCATCTTGGCGGCGTCATGAACGCAATCGAAACGTTTTACCGCTCTGGAAATCTTAATGTATTCCTTGAAAATTGCAAATTTGCCCATGAACATTCCATTAAGGAACAGGGGCAAACTTCTCACAAATCAATGAGTGCTTCAATTTTATTGGGTTGCCCAAAAAGTAATTGCAGATTTTTCATATAGTCGGCGTTGACAAATTTTTTCACAGCTTGTGACTCTGTAATTGCATTCTTTCTTCTGTCAGTTATCAGCTGTTACTTTTAGCTTGCTTTAGAAAAAAAGTTTAAAAAAAGTATATTTGATTCAAGTTCATTCTAAGTTTTATTAAAAATGCATTTACTTTCTTTTAAAAAATCCGCAATTACTTTTTGGGCAACCATTATATCACTGATAAGGGACCTCCTTTTGCCGCAGAGAGACACCTCTTTGGGGAGAGGTTTTTACATGGCAAAGTACCTCACAAATGTCGCCAGTATTAGAAGGGGATAACCAGCCCTAAAAAATTTTCTAATGTTCCTGCCATGATACGAACCCAGGCGTTCAGAGTCATAGGCGGACATGCTCACCTCAGCGCTACGGTGGCCTCCAAGTGTGTAGTACACATCCCAGTAAACTTCCGCTTTTTTTACCATGTGCTCTGTTGTAAAGTCTGAGGACCTCTTTCCTAATTTCTTTACCAATCTCCCCGGTCATTCGGGGTTTTTCTTGGGTTGATTTGCTTTCTCGAAGAGGACAACTAACTTGAAAAGTCCACAACAGTGGAGTTGTAATCCAGTTGACATTGTCGTCAATGTCTTTTGTGCTTGGGGACATTCCAAGTCTTCTTTTGATCAGTCTTCCGAATTTTGGCCAGGACGAATTTTAGAAAGGACGCAAACGTCCTTTCTATTCAAAACCACGGAACGTATTGTGGATACCATGGTAACGAGTAAGACGTCCAGCGCACTTCTCAAATACAAAATACACCGACCATCAAGGGATGGTTGGTGGAGACTGCTCTGCACGAGGTTGTGCATAAAATAGAAGAATCATTCGATGCCAAGACGTACCCATTGGCTCACAGATGTTGGGCAGTAGTAGACGAGTTCGAAATGGGGCCTTGCATCCGAGGATAGTCCACTGGCTCCACAGGAGCGTGGTCAGACCAATACTTACTTACGCCTCAGTAGTTTGGTGGACTGCTATGGAGAAAAAGTGCAACATAAGGACCATACAACAGGTTCAGAGAACATATTGTCTTGGCATGGACGGAGCGATGAGGACCACGGCCACTAGGGTACCGGAGACTATTCTAGATATCCGATCCATAGACATACAGATTAAGTGTGAGGCAGTCACTGCGGCTATGAGAATTAAGAAGATGAGAAAATGGAGGATAGGAGCAGCTCATACCATAGCGGTATAATCGAGGAGACAATGGGAAACCTGGAAGAAATGGAAGAGTTTTTCCATCAGATACCTGAGACGAAACTTGAGGTCGAGTACGAGGCACTGCCGTCAGAGGCACAGTCTTGGATTGACGGAACCCTAGTATTGCCATCTGGAAGATCATGTTACACGGATGGATCAAAGCTGGAGTAAAGAGAGGGCCTAAGGGTCTACATTGAGAACCCAGGGACTGAGAACTGTTTTATACTGCCCGACCTTAATGTGATCCTGTTACATGTTACATGGATGGATCAAAGCTAGAGGACAGAGTGGGCCTGGGGGTCTACATTGAGAACGCAGGGACTGAGATCTGTTTTATACTGCCCGACCATAATGCGATCCTGCAGCCAGAGATCTGGGCGATCACGGAATGCGTGAGATGGTGTGGTGCTAACGCGAGGACGTCGTGTGTGAACATCTTTAGGGACAGTAAAATTGCCATAAGGGCAATAACAACCAGGACGATAAGGTCACGAACAGTCTTGCAGTGTAAAAAGGAGATTAAAGCCTTCTCTGACGATGGCACAACCCGCATCGTTTGGGTACCCGGCCATAAGGGGAAATGAAAGGACACACGATTTGGCGGTGAAGCCCAAAGGACTGCCCTCAATAAACTTGGTTAACCCGAAGCCGGGTCGACACAGTCTGATTTAAGGGCGTGGGCGACAAACGCATGTAACACTGTGGAACAGCGAAACAGTCGGTAGGACGGCGAAAAGCCTATGGGGTGATCGGTATAGTGAGAGGACTAAGCTAATACCTAAAGGAAGTAAGAAGGAGGTCAGTATATCTTTTCGTATCATATCGGGACACATAGGATTACGAGAAGTAATAGCATGTGTAGGGCATGTGGGGCATACAGGGTGGCTGATGAATATTGCTACAATGATGAATATTGCTACATTTTTTTTTCGGTGTATGGAATACATTTTTCTTTTATTCATGTTAAATTAAATTATTAAATTAATTATTAAATTATTATTAATTAAATTAATTAATTAATTAATTAAATTAATTATTAAATTATTATTATTAAATAGAAAAAAAGTTATTACATTTTTTTTTGGTAGCGGCTTTCATCAGCCACCCTGTATGTAGGGCATGGTGAGATGTTGGAGCATGACACAGGACATTGTCCGGCTTTTGCGGCTAACTGGCACCGGTACTTAGGCGGGGACACTATACCAGACATGAACCATTCTAGGGGAGTGGTATGGAAAACAATTAAGGATTTTGAAATTTACTACAGATTTTCAACAAAAAAAACTATATTTTCCCAAAATAATTTGTCAAATTTTCAAGTGTATATTAGCTTAGCCTTACTGGCTGTGGATATACAAAATTTGATCTGCTCCAGCCAAACTCAGGTTTCCATTGCTCTTTTCCCTTTTGCCAAATATCTCTGCTTTTTTTGTTGGCATTTTTATGCCTTGGTGTTATAATGTGATGCATGGCATGGCCTTCTGAGCCTGGCATTTGGCTCGTCCGATGCATGCATGCCTATATGCATTCATTAATTCTTCTTTAATGAACAATGGCCATGTCGATGTGTCTATGTGTATGCCAGAATATATACTCTGTTTGCATGCATGCCATGGGAATAAATGGCTAGAAAAACAAAACTTACCCAAGCACCGGAATGGTTTAATCCAACGATGGGCTCCCTTGCACTTGTTGGCATTCAAAGCACCCTGGCGACACCAGCCGCCAATTTTCTGATAGTGTGATGACTCCACAATATTGGTGATATCTCTGTTGGGATAAGCCTGCAATATACCAAAAAGAGGAGGGGAAATGTTTATTTTAGAAATTTTGCTGCATACTAAAGGGCGCTAAAGAACTACAACTACTACTAGGGCTAGTAGTAGAAATGTGTGTTTGTGTGTGCATGTGTGTGGAGGGCAAATGTGCTAAATGGAGCGTAACAAATCGATTTCCATGTACATGGTTCCCTGGTAGTGGTTTAGTCTTAAAAATTGAATATGCCTCCTTTTTTTGTTGTTGTCTCCCGCTCTTGCCCTTTGCCAGCTATCTGTGGATGTTAGTTCATTGTTTTTACCACACCATACCACAACACATGATGAAGTTATTGCATTTACGTTATGATGCTGCTGCCCCTGCCCCACCAAGTGGATTTTGGCCAAAATACACCACCATCATTTGGTGAAACAACATAGGCAAAATACATTGTTTACATAGTTTCTGATATGCTGCATGTTGTGCAGCAGCAAAAGGCCAACTAAATTGTTTTGTGGATTAGGCGAAAAGGTTGTAGGGAGATTTTCAGGTTTTTTTGTGTGTCGTTTTTTTTTCCTTGCCACTGAACTCTTGGATGTTTTAAATAGGCTTATGGAAATTAAAAATAGATCTGTTAATAACAAAAGGGAAAATTTACAAAAAAAAAAAAAAATAATTGTCCCTTTTCAGGACCAGGCCCGAAGGACAACGAATGATAGATAGATATCAGGTCACAAAGAGGGGGCTGTGAGCATTCCAAAACTATGTGACCTAATCTGGACTTGAAGAGTTCTACTACTTTGCTGTCATTGGCTAGAACAAACGTCTCAGTCATTGTGTCCGTCATGACAGGTCACTATCTAATCGGAAAACAAGCTGACAGACTGAAGATTGCCAGCAACGACTTTTGTAGAAGCTGTGAGAACATCGAGGAAGAAGAGACTATAGAACACCTTCTGTGTGTGTGTCCCGCACTAGAAGTCAGAAGGAGTTTGACTTTAGGGCCTCATTTCTTTGAGAACCTGTCTGATTTAGCGGATGTGAACATTCGCAAGTTATTGGGCTTTTTAAAGCGATCTGGGTGGTTTAACGGTATGAACTAGAAGGGAACTTCCTTCTTCTGTTCCTCTGGTATCACAATGGATGAAAACGTCTAAGTGAGTTTGATGGTAGACTGCCACTTGAACCTAACCTAACCTAACCTAGTACCTCATTTCCTGTCTGTTTTGCTTTCTACACCAACCATTGCAGCTTCGTTCATGGCTCCAGAATTAGGGCAATATGAATCTTGCTCGGAGGCCACCGTAGCGCAGAGGTTAGCATGTCCGCCTATGACGCTGAACGCCTGGGTTCGAATCCTGGCGAGACCATCAGAAAAAAAAGATTTCACACGTGGTTTTCCTCTCCTAATGCTGGCGACATTTGTGAGGTACTATGCCATGTAAAACTTCTCTCCAAAGAAGAGTCGCGCTGCGGCTCGCCGTTCGGACTCGGCTATAAAAAGGAGGCCTCTTATCATTGAGCTTAAACTTGAATCGGACTGCACTCATTGATAGGTGAGAAGTTTGCCCCTGTTCCTTAGTGGAATGTTCATGGGCAAATTTTGCATTTTTGAATGTTGCCCTTGCTAATTTTCTTCAAAAGAGCATGAATAGCTGTCTTGCTCCTTGAGATCTAGATGATCTCAATGGTCATAAACGAGTATGTTACTTATTGGGTTGCCCAAAAAGTAATTGCGGATTTTTCATATAGTCGGCGTTGACAAATTTTTTCACAGCTTGTGACTCTGTAATTGCATTCTTTCTTCTGTCAGTTATCAGCTGTTAATTTTAGCTTGCTTTAGAAAAAAAGTGTAAAAAAGTATATTTGATTAAAGTTCATTCTAAGTTTTATTAAAAATGCATTTACTTTCTTTTAAAAAATCCGCAATTACTTTTTGGGCAACCCAATAGTTATCAAATTTCTATCAAAACCTAGCAAAGTTGAAGATTTTAGCGAACCAACAGGTCCCAATCAAGAATCTCAAACCTTTGTAGGGTTGGAAATCAGTATTTCCAGTTTCTATAGGCAATTGGTATAAAATTAGGTTACTTTGCAACTGCCAAATATCTTAGAAAAATCAAATTAATTCAAATAAGTTTATCCTTTATCATAACTCCAAAGCAATCAAATTTTCCCAACCTTAAGCTCATTTATATACACATTACAAAATCCCCCCCCCCCCAAAAGTATGCTTTGATAATATAATTATAGATAAACAATTCCTTTTACAACAACTACCAGTCCTAGCAATGAACTTTAGCTTTGATCTATGTAAAATATGTCATCACGTATGCTAAACTATATGAATAATTTAATTTATCAAAGTACTTGAGATGTGAGCAAAAGATGGAGAAAATCTCAACGAAGCCCTAAACTATGCAATGATATTTGATAATGTTATATATATAACAAGCAACTACCTAAAAGTATGCAATGTAATTGTACAAAATTGACAATTGTTGATGATCTTAGCATTCGTCACTTGATTGCTTGCTTATGAACTAATGCATTAATTTACTAAATCTCTGGGCTGGAAAGCAAGAGAATTTGACAAGGTAAGGCACACACACACAACATACACACACACACCATGCCTCTGGTTATAAGTTTGCCTTATGTCTTCTAGCAAATATTGGCAATTAACATATAAAGCAATAATAAACCTCAAGCTATGCTTCACTTACTAACCATAGCCAAAGACCAAGCCCAGGACCTGGGGGAGAATAGTTGGTTGCTTGCTCTGGTGGTTGGCTGGTTAATGGCTCTCTTGCTTGCTTGCTTGCCTTAACTCTAATGGAGTTTTGAGTATTATTGAAAAAATCAAAAATCTCTATACTTGGAAGACTTAATGAAATTAGTTTTGGTACAGAAAATTTTTGCTGATGCAAATAAAGTAATGAAGTTGTAAATGTCTGAGTAAACAAACATACAAGGAAGGCTTCACAGCTACACACACACACACACACGAACACACAGTTAGGTATAGACATATGGCTTAAAGCTCTTGCTCTTTACTGCATTGAACCATAGCATAGTAGTTGTAGCAGCATCAGCAGCAGCCCTAGTGTTGGTAGTAGCTACAAAGAAAACCCATACAACCACAACACTTACAAAAGACTTAAATTTTATTACACCCAGTAGTTTCATTGACAGCAAAAGCAAATGTAATTAACATAAAGATGTTTTGGTTAAAATACCATAAAAGTTCATAGCATCTCTTTCAATGTTAAATGAGTTTTAGTATTGTGTATCAAAGGATTTCTTTTGGGGTATTTTTTTTTCTACTACTTCTTCTTCATCGTCTTCTTGTGTGATGATATCAACTTTTGCAGTAGTCGCAAGCAAGGTTAGGCCATTAGGTGTAAAAGTCATTTAGGTGTCACTGCCTTTGGATTAGAAGGAGGGATTTTTGAATTGTGCTTGGAATTAGAACAAATCTCATTTGATGAAAGAGATAAGTCATGCAAAGAGAGATGACATAACATGACACAGTGGAAGGTGGTATAGATTGACTTGTACCATATGATAGCAAATTTGTGAAGGTAGCTAAACAGCAGCAAACGACAAAATTTAACAATTTCAGGGAAATCTATAGAATTAAAAATTTTCGTTTAAAGGAGTAGACTAAGATAGGCAAAGATGCCAGTATTGTAACATCAGGCAGTACAGGGAATGGAAACCCAATACAGCTTAACGAACAGGGACCCGACAATGGAACCATTACCGACTTTATAAAGAATCGGAAGACTAGACTAGGCAAAGAACCTACAACTATGACATCAGTTAGTGCAGTGACAGGAAACTCAATGCAGTCTAAGGAACAGGGAACAGACTATGAGATCATCACCTACTGCCAAGATGCCCATTTACTGGAGGACCAATGATTGAGGTAATCCAGATAAACCTCCACCGCAGCGAGACTGCTACACACGCTCTGATGGAGAAAATCAGCAAGGGCAAGATTCATTTTGCCTTAATTCAGGGGCCATGGACGACGCGGAACAAAGCTTCTGGACTGAACCATATCAACTACCAATTATTCTATGCTAACACTGGTACACGGCCGAGGACCTGCGTTACTTGTCATACAAATTTACAAACGA
This sequence comes from Stomoxys calcitrans, assembly GCF_963082655.1. Taxonomy (NCBI): domain Eukaryota; kingdom Metazoa; phylum Arthropoda; class Insecta; order Diptera; family Muscidae; genus Stomoxys; species Stomoxys calcitrans. The sequence goes on along the minus strand of NC_081555.1, from coordinate 27,878,420 downwards.
TTTGGCAGTGAAGGCCAGAGGGCTACCGTCAATAAACTTGGTTAACCCGACTCCTTTCGGGATGACGTAGTTAAGGGTTTGGGCATATAACGCTGTGGAACAGCGAAACGGTCGGTAAGACTACGAAAATCTTATGGGGAGATCCGGATCGTGAGATGACAACGCTAATATGAAAGGAAGTAAGAAGAAGTTCAGTGCAACTTTCGGATCATAACGTGACACATGGACTATGAGCTTGCTTATGTGTACGGCATGTGGAGAAAATGATGAGACATTGGAGCGTTTCGTATGTCATTACCCGGCTTTCGAGGCTAACAGAGGCAATACCAGACATAAATCTTTTTGGGTAGTGCTTGGCAAACACCCCCGAGACCTTTCTACGCTTATGGTGGAGTCCCTGGTTTAGATTTTTTGTTTTCGGGTTACTTTTAGGGTTTACAGCGCACAAAAAGCCGATTACAGGGTTAGGTGAATATCCATAGTGTCATAAGTTGGATTAATATCCACCCCCCCCCCCCCCCATTTTCAACCTTACCTAACCTGGGCAATTTTTGTCCAGGGCGATACCGCAGTAGTAACAGTCCAAAACTTATGTTGGGAAACGAACTTGCAAACCATCCCTAAACATTGGTTTTTCAAAGTTTGAAAGTTTAATTAAAATTTTATTTCAGTAAAAAAATTTTGTCAAAATTTAATTTTCCTCTCCGCCATAGGAGGGGCTATACTCATTTCGTCATTTGGTTTGTAACACATCGAAATATTTGTTTGAGACTCAACAAAGTTATAGTTTCTTGTTTGTCTTGACATTTCATGTCGATTTAGCCATGTCCGCCTGACTGTCCGTCCGTCTGTCTACCCTTCGGTCGAAGGCACGCAAACTTTCGAAGGAATAAAGCTAGGAGCTTGAATTGTTGCACGAATACAGCTTATTAGAGTATCTCCATTGGCATTGTAAATGTGCCATATCGGTCAATGTTTTGATGTAGCTGCCATATAAACCGGTTCTGGCTATAGACTTCTAAAGCCTCTAGGGGACGCTATTCTTATCCGATTTGGCTGAAATTTTCCAACAAATGTGTTAGGTATTGTCCAAATATGGCTGCCATGTATACCGGTATTGGATCCTGACTTATTGAGCCGCTAGAGGGCGTAATTCTTATTCGATTTGGCTGAAATTTTCCACAGTGGTATGATCCGAGTCGATCCACAACCTGATATACCTTCAATAGGATGGCAATTCTTATCCATTATCCTTTGTTTGCCAATAAAGAGGCACCGATGCGATGACAGTTTCTTATATAGGAATCAGCCCAGCCGATCTTGGTGCTTTTACTTGTTTTAATAGGCCAATATTTTATTTTCATAAAAAATGTTGTCAACATTTTATTTCCATAAAATAACCACTTATATGGTCTCTCTCCCTCTTATATTTGGGTGAAATATCTTTAAATTTGTAAAAATATCCCCTAAAAATAGGCAATATTTTTGTTGTCACAATAGAAACATTTTCCTATAAGCTTTTTTTTGTTTGTTTTACTTTTGTCTCCTATTTTTATCGATTTCCAAATTCTGCAAAAGCTATTAGTCATCCCAACTGAAACTCTCAACCATTTAAAGGCATTTGTATGAAACAAAGGACAATTATTCAACACTTTTTTTTGACTTTTGTATTCTATTGTTGCCAATTGCATTGAATTGCAAAATGTTGTTATATATTTTGCATTCCCCAAATAGAAGCCATATAGAAATAAAAAAGTTCACATCAAAATGGCAAGACCGCAAAAAAACAAACAATTGATTCAATTTATATGGAAAAAAATAAAGAAGATTTAAGTTTTGAGAATATGACTAGAACTCATGGAAGCATTTACGTTTTATGGATTTTATTTTATTATTTTACAAAAGTATTTCAATCAACAAAGATAGAGGATAGAGTTGCTAGAAAAGAGCAACATTTATGAAAAAAAAATCCCTTAAGATATGCAATATTATGGTAGCTCTTATTTCAAATTCCTAAAAGTATGCAATAATATAATATGTTTTATTTCGTAAATTATTGTATGAAAGCAGTATTTTATTTTTTTTGCTATACTTGCAACAATTTATGTAATTTTTTTTTGACAAAAATTGTAATTTGAGGATAACTTTCACTTAAAATCCCCAAAAGCATGCATTTATTTAATATGTATTTTGCATAAATACCTGAAAGTATGCAATAATTTCTTGGATATAACTATTTATATATACATATATAGAATTCATGAAAGTTATTACGTTTAAGGAACTTTAATTTAATTTTGTACAATCATATCACAATCAACAAAGGCTTGTGGTAGAACATTCGATACACGGAGTTGCTATAAATGTGCAATATTAATGTAACATCCCTTAAGATATGCAATATTAAAGTACCTTTTGTTTGCATATACCTAAAAGTATGCAATGATATAATATGTATTTTCAATAAATACCTGAAAGTAGGCAGTAATTTATTGGGTAATACTATTTATATAAATATATATTTTTTTTGTAACATTGACAATAAATTGAAACCCCTAAGAATATGTTATAATTGCAATAAAGTTATAGCAACCATAGAAAATGTGAAACTTGAAATCATGGTCATTCCAAATGAGTTGTTTTTAATGATTGAAAATTGTTTATTTGTAAAATGCCTGAAAATATGCCCTAACATTATAATATATACTGTTTCTAATCCCTAAAATAATGTCTGATATGACAGAGTTCTATGTCACAAGGTGAATTGGAGGAGATGCCGCAAGGCCTGTATCTGATATAGTTGTCTTTTGGTTAAGGGAGTTGCATTAATGCTTTTTTGAACACCTAAAAGTATGCCATTTTATTACAAAATAACAGCATTAGAGTTTAAAACACTAGGCTCAGATTTAGTTAGTGCTTACATTTCTTATATTAGGACTGGCTTCATGATGAGCTCATATTTTCTCCTTGCCAAATTTGCAAGCTTTTATTTGCTGTTTTTATGTAACACCATAAGAAAGTGAAGGTTTTTAAAAATCTTTGCGTTTTGCTCTAATGGAATATTTTTTGTTTTTTTTCTTCCCAAAATTCAAGGCCTTCTTTGCTAACGACAGTAATTTCACAGTACATTACTCTGTAGTAGAATATTACATTGTAGTAAAATTTGTTGCATACTTTTAGGTACTCTCAGATTATGATATTGCAATTGTTACTTGTTCGCTTAGAACAATGATGACATCACATAATCAAAGGAAACCTATTTTTTTCTAAGAAAAAAATAAAGCAGGACATCCAGTTCCATTCATAAACAGAAACATATGTAAAACTGGGAAAAGCAAAAGTATATAATGACACATTTCCTTGAATGAAAATGAAAACCATATTTTTTTTTCTAAGGGACAAACTAATGGCGAAAAAAAATATAATAATACATGCCATAATGGCCTATTTTGCAAGGACAATGCCCAATACTAACTCACATATGTTTTTGTATTTGGCCGAAAATGTTCAAAATTGTTTTCATATGTGACCGTAATAGATGAACACATGTAAAATTCATATTGAAATTCTTTATTCATACAGCCTATATTTGGGCAATGAAGCAAACACACACTTAGACATTCTATTGTAATGTTTTTGTATGTATTAGAATCATATGGCAATTAAAGCATTCGACAAACAATGGGTAATAAAAGAAATGAATTGCAAATAATACCCCAAAATATGTTTATGTTTTCCAGAGCTAAACGAAAACACATTCATTGGCATGTTTTTTTTTTTTAATGCTTATGTGTGTATGTGAGAAGAATGTTACAAAGATTTTGCTATTTTTTTGGGGAGGTAAAGGAGAGCTCATAAATAAAAAAGACTCACACAATCTAGGTCTTGCAAATATTGAGTACAATATGAAAGAGATGGGAAGTCTATGAAAATAGTAGTCTACTTTTAGGCAGACAAATGGGAGGGAAGTAAAAGATATGTAAAGTGCATAGAGTCTATATGAAATGGAACAGCCGAAAAAATAAAATAAAATAAAAAAAAAATAAAATGAAATAAAATAAAATAAAATAAAATAAAATAAAATAAAATAAAATAAAATAAAATAAAATAAAATAAAAGCGAATATGGCGTTAAGTTCGGGTGGTATTCTACCTTTCTTTATAATCCGGTAAAAAATCCATAATTTATGCCCCCAACTTGGAACAAATTCGTCACGGACATTGAGTGGTCTAATAAGTACAAGTCACTGTTAAATTTTGTAGAACAAAATATGTATTTTGGTAGCTATATCCAAATATAGACAGATCTGAACCAAGGATTTCGAAAAGCCTTACATAAGTCACTGTGTCAAATATCAGCCAAATCGAATTTTTAATGCCTTTTAGGGGCCAAGATTTTAAATCGAGAGATCGGTCTATATGACAGCTATATCCAAATCTGGACCGATCTAAACCAAATTGAAGAAGGATGTAAACTGGCCTAACAGAACTCACTGTCCCAAATTTCATCAAAATCGGCAAATAAATGTGGCTTTTATGGGCCTAACACCTTAAATCGGCGGATCGGTCTATATGGCAGCTATATCCAAATTTGGACCGATCTGGGCCAAATTGCAGAATGTTGTTGAGAGGCCTAACATAACTCACTGTCCCAAAATTTCGGCAACATCAGACAATAAGTGCGGCTTTTTTGGGCCCAAAATATTAAATCGAGAGACCGGCTACATGGCAGCTATATCCAAATCTGCACCGATCGGGGTCAAATTGAAAAAAGAATGTCGAAGGACTTAACACAACGCACTGTCCCAAATTTTGGCAAAATCGGACAATAAATGCACCTTTTATGGGCCCAAGACCTTAAATCGAGAGATCGGTCTTATGGCAGCTATTTTCAAATCTAGACCGATCTGGCCCAAATTGAAGAATGATGACGACTGGCCTAACACAACTCACTGTCTTATATTTCGACGACATCAGACAATAAATGTGTTTTTTATGGGCCCAAGACTCTAAATCGAGAAATCGGTCTATATGGCAGCTTCTGCCATATTGCAGACAAATGTCGAGGGGTCTAACATAACTTAGGCGCTTGGTAGCCCTAATCAATCAATGTGAGTTAAGAACATGGCCCACAAGTTTGCATCTGGCGGGTGCAATATAAAGGCTGTCGGAAGGACGGTATAGATCCTATATCGTTATTCAGATAATGACAATATGAGGCAACTCTTTTGCTACAGTTTTCAATGTTGTGCCAAATGCAGCGCAAACTAATCTTCCAATTTGACTTCTTGAGCATCCATAGAGCTCCATTCTTATGATTTGACTGAGAATTTTTGGGATGATGTGCTATTATGAATATCTACCCGCAGTATGGTCCGAATCGGTTCAAATTCTGCTATAATTCCCATGTAAACCGAACTTCTGATTTGTCTCCTGAGCTCTTTTAGAGTGCAATTCTAAACAAATTTTTAATATATGTTTGTCGAAGTGCTCTTATGAGATAATTAGAATCTGGATTTTTTGCAAAATCGAAATTTTTTCAATTATTTGCGATTTTGCGATGGTGGTATTTTGCATACATACATGCAGAAACGAAGTTCCGAAGTCATTATATGTTTACAAAATTTAATTTTATTACAAAATAATACCGCATTTTGAAAACAATGGATGTCAAAATATCGATATTGCATAAAAATACGGACTCTAGTAATAAGCATTAAATATATTCTGTTAGTTTTCCCCTATAAATAAACTTGATATATGCTATCCCATGGTAGGTGGTGCTAAGTTCGCCATAGCCCACTAAAATGCATTACTACATTTTTAATTAAAATTGTAAATTTATTTTTAATAAATCAACATAATATACTCTAAAAATATGCAATAATGTAGCAACGCATATTCAAGAAACTAAAAGTATGCTACAATATTATTGGTATTTTTTTATGTATCCCTAAGTGTCCAAAATTTGTGCAATTATTATTTTTGGTTGTTTTATAAGAAACTGAATGGATTGTTTTTACCCAAACTTTAAAGTTATGTTGCTTAAAACCCCTAAAAGTATGCAATACTTTTGTCGTTTATATTTTTTTTTTTATCCCCGAATGGTATAATGTTACATATAAACTATATTTATCCCTTAAAGTATGCTATGTTTTTTGTTTCTTGTACTCGTATTAATTTCACTTTCATCAAAAAATTCAAATTTTTTTTAAACCACAACTGTCTTTACTTCGAGTTTAGCCTCAATTTCAACTTAAAATACTGTAACTTAATATCAACATAGAGATAAAGAAAGGTAGCATAAAAATTCAGCTGTTCTTTTTTCGGTTCTTCTTAGTTGTTATTTATGTCTGCTTTTTTTAAGAATTTTAAATATGTCCATCTTTTGGCTAAGACATCTTCTGGGATTTCTTTTCCTAGAATTGCCTCAATAAATTAATCCAATTTAGTATTTTTTTAAACAAATAAATAATAAAATAACTTTTTCTTCATAATTCAAGCAACAAAGTACTTCATTATATGGCGTCCATCGCCCGAAATTATGGAAATATTTGAGGAAAAACAACAACAACAAATACCAAAAGAAGTAAAGCGAAGCCGAGGAAAAATTCTTATTTAAATTTACGTTCAGGGCTTACATGAGGATTAAATGTTTCTGTTTCTGTTACTTTTTTGTTTCGTTTTGTTTTCGCCTGTTTGTAATCGAGTCACATACATAACATAAAATGCAAATTGTGTAGCCTGCTTTCTGGGATGCCATTGAATATTATATTATGCTGCCTACTTTTAGGCAATTTAAAACAAAAAGAGAAATGGTAATGAGTCCACTGCTGTTTCAAGCAAAAACAACAACAAAGGGAGCATAAAAATGAAAGAACAAAAAAGTGACCAAAAATTATTCATTTTTGTTTGCCACCTTCTAGCCTCACTCTCTTCACGGTACTAAACTCATTTTTAACATATTTGTAGCTGTCTTTGGCATATTATTTTTCATAGCTTTGCTACATTCCTGAGTTTTTTCTCTTTGCCTCTCTCTCTCTCTCTTGCTCTCTCTAACTCATTCTCTTTGTTGGTTGCTTAAGGACCAGGCAAATTATGCTAATTTCATGCTTGAAGGGAAATAACAAATTTTCGCCAAGTCTTCAAGTTTTAAATGAAGAATTGAAGGCACCCAAAGTGCCATATATTAAAAACAAAACGGCCTCGTGCTGGTATTTTGATGGTTAACAGAAAACTACCGCTATGCACACTCATATACACAAAAAAACAAGAGTATGTGCTGGCATCTTACAATGAAATATGGCTTTGTTGTGTGTGTGTGTGTGTGCGTGGAGAAGATTCGTTTCACCGGAAACCACTTATATCCTTCAGTAATGATGACCCCAATTAATCAGCCACAGACATGAAACATATAAATTCAAGAGTGTGTGTGGGTATTCATGCTATCGTAAATCATGCCTTTAGCTTTGCATTAAACTGAAAAACAATGTGTTTAAGAGAAAAAAAAAAAAAAAACGGAACGAAAACTTCATCGATACAATAACGGCTACTAGGCCATACAATGATGTATTTTTTAACGTTTAAAGAAGTACCATGGCAAATTAAAACCGTAAAGCCAGTTTTGCGACCGTATATATATATGAATACGAAACATCCTAAACGAGGGTTGCAAGAAAAGTCTATTAGTTTTCTGTTCTGAAGTTTTATTATACGAAAACTTCAATACAAACTGGCTGAATTGGGTTTTCTATAGGAAAACTTCAATACAACCTGGCTGAATTGGGTTTTCTATAGGAAAATTTCAATTCAGACTGGCTGAATTGTGTTTTCTATAGGAAAACTTCAATTCAGCCTGGCTGAATTGGTTTTTCTGTAGGAAAACTTCAATTCAGCCTGGCTGAGTTGGGTTTTCTATAGGAAAACTTCAATTCAGCCTGGCTGAATTGGGTTTTCTATAGGAAAACTTCAATTCAGCCTGGCTGAATTGGGTTTTCTATACGAAAACTTTTATTCAGCCTGGCTGAATTGGGTTTTCTATAGGAAAACTTCAATTCAGCCCAGCTGAATTGGGTTTTCTATAGGAAAAATTCAATTCAGCCTGGCTGAATTGGGTTTTCTATGGGAAAACTTCAATTCAGCCTGGCCGAATTGGGTTTTCTATAGGAAAACTTCAATTCAGCCTGGCTGAATTGGGTTTTCTATAGGAAAACTTCAATTCAGCCCGGCTGAATTGGGTTTTCTAAAGAAAAACTTCAATTCAGCCTGGCTGAATTGGGTTTTCTATAGGAAAACTTCAATTCAGCCTGGCTGAATTGGGTTTTCAATAGGAAAACTTCAATTCAGCCTGGCTGAATTGGGTTTTCAATAGGAAAACTTCAATTCAGCCTGGCTGAATTGGGTTTTCAATAGGAAAACTTCAATTCAGCCTGGCTGAATTGGGTTTTCAATAGGAAAACTTCAATTCAGCCTGGCTGAATTGGGTTTTCTATAGGAAAACTTCAATTCAGCCTGGCTGAATTGGGTTTTCTATAGGAAAACTTCAATTCAGCCTGGCTGAATTGGGATTTCTATAGGAAAACTTCAATTCAGCCTGGCTGAATTGGGTTTTCTATAGGAAAACTTCAATTCAGCCTGGCTGAATTGGGTTTTCTATAGGAAAACTTCAATTCAGCCTGGCTGAATTGGGTTTTCTATAGGAAAACTTCAATTCAGCCTGGCTGAATTGGGTTTTCTATAGGAAAACTTCAATTCAGCCTGGCTGAATTGGGTTTTCTATAGGAAAACTTTTATTCAGCCTGGCTGAATTGGGTTTTCTATAGGAAAACTTCAATTCAGCCTGGCTGAATTGGGTTTTCTATAGGAAAACTTCAATTCAGCCTGGCTGAATTGGGTTTTCTATAGGAAAACTTCAATTCAGCCTGGCTGAATTGGGTTTTCTATAGGAAAACTTCAATTCAGCCTGGCTGAATTGGGTTTTCTATAGGAAAACTTCAATTCAGCCTGGCTGAATTGGGTTTTCTATAGGAAAACTTCAATTCAGCCTGGCTGAATTGGGTTTTCTATAGGAAAACTTTTATTCAGCCTGGCTGAATTGGGTTTTCTATAGGAAAACTTCAATTCAGCCTGGCTGAATTGGGTTTTCTATAGGAAAACTTCAATTCAACCCGGCTGAATTGGGTTTTCTATAGGAAAACTTCAATTCAGCCCGGCTGAATTGGGTTTTCTATAGGAAAACTTCAATTCAGCCTGGCTGAATTGGGTTTTCTATAGGAAAACTTCAATTCAGCCTGGCTGAATTGGGTTTTCTATAGGAAAACTTCAATTCAAGTCAATTCTGAATTGGGTTTTCTATAGGAAAACTTCAATTCAGCCTCAGAGTAGACTCACACATATTTGTATATAACTGTAGGTATTGTATATGAGTTGTTATAAAAAATAGTGATGATGAATATATGGTGTTGGATATCCAAAGTTCGGCACGCCCGAACTTAATACGATTTTAGTTGTTGTGTATGGTTAATGGCGGAAAAAATTAAATTTTTCCCCAAGGAGCAAGCCACCATTAATTGTGGCCATTTGCCTGTCCCCAAAAAAGGAGAATATGGTAGGCATTAACAGGGAGAAGGGTAGCTGAAAAAACTATCCAACGATTTTTCATCGTAAGCTTACGTAGCAATTGCGGAAAACCCGGAAAATGGCTCGACTATGTGCATGTGCATGGTATATGTGAAATCCCTAGCATAAAATGTCCTTTAGTTGCATGTTTAACGGTTAGAGATGTGGCATTATGACTTGCGTTCCGTTCTTACACTACTGATGCTGTGTTTTTTTTTTTTTAATTGTTGATGTAAATGGGCTAGCATGGCCGCCAATGACTCTGAATGCTTGAAGGGTTTGGACTCAATCTGACGAGAAGATTAGAAAAACAAGTAAAAGCGTGGTTCGATCACATTTGTCTAGTTCTTGTCCCGCTTGCTATTGAAGCTATATCAGGTTATGGTCCGATTCGTACTATAATTGAATTGAAAGTTGGAGAACATAGTAGAAGTCATTGAGTAGAATTTCCGCTAATTTGAATATGAATTGGGCCCTTTAGAGGCTCAAGAAGTAAAATAGGGAGATCGGTTTATATGGGAGCGCCCTCTATAGGCTCAAGGATTCAAGATCTCAGATCGGTTTATATAACAGATATATCAGGTTATAGACCGATTTGAACCGTACTTTGCACAGTTGTAGAAATCATAACGAAATATGTCATGCAAAATTTCAACCAAATCGTATAAGAAGTGCGCCCTCTAGAGGTTTAAGAATTCAAGATTCCATATTGGTTTATATGACGGCTATATCAGGTTATGGATCGATTTGAATCATATTTAGCGTTGAATCATATTTAGAGTTGTTGGAAGTGATAACAAAACAAAATTTCAGCCAAATCGGAAAAAAACTGCGCCCTCTAGAGGCGCAAGAAGTCAAAATCCCAGTTCGGTTTATATGACAGCTATATCAAAACATGGATCGATATGGCCCATTTACAATCCCAGGCGACCTAATGAGAAGTTTTTGTGCAAAATTTCTAGCGGTTAGCTTTACTCCTTCGAAAGTTAGCGTGCTTTCGACAGTCGTACGGATGGACGGACGGACATGGCTAGATTGACTTAAAATGTCATGACTATCAAGAATACATATAAAGGGTGATTTTTTAGATATTATTTTTTTTTGGGCAACACTCGTTTAAACAGCTCACGCACGTGTCGTTTTTAGTTTCACTGTCAAACATCTTCAGTTTGGTCTATAATTTAAACATAATTCGTCTTTCAAACGAACAACGCTTGCAAATTGTTGAATTTTATTATTACAATCCGAGCTCTGTTAAGGAACTTCATCGCGCGCTTCTTCCATTTTATGGACGAAGCTCATTTTTGACTCAATGGGTACGTTAATAAGCAGAATTGTCGATTTTGGAGTGAAGATCAGACAGATGCATTGCAAGACTTGAAGAATCCAGAAAAGGTTGTTGTTGTTGTAGCCATATTTTCATGTGGAGGTGGCGATCCTCGTCAACCTCCTGTAGGTGAGCAAGCTCGTTCCGATCCAATGGGCCGATGACCGCGGGAACAGTTTGGCCATTGGTTATTTAAATCCGTCAATAACCTCGCCTTTTCATATCGAGTAACATAGGCACTCAGTATTTGTGCAAGAGCCAGTGCCACCCGGCCTCTAACTGAGTCTCTCCGCTCGATATCGCTGATTGTCCGCGACTGCCGTTGCAGCTACTCCATATGGAGCATTCTACTATCCGTAACCTGTGGACGCGCCCAATAGCTCGCAGCTAAGCTTCTCGTGACACCAATGAACACCACACAGATGGGACCTCAATGTTCCAGTCTGTATGGTGCTCACAGCTATCCCGTGCTGGGATCTTGAAAAAGTCACAATTTGGTGCGGTTTATGGGCTGGTGGCATCATTGGACCGTACTTCTTCAAAGATGAGGCGAATCGTAGCGTAACTGTGAATGGTGAGCGCTATTGTGAGATGATATCCAACTTTTTTTTGCCAAAAATGCAAGAGTTTGACTTGCATGACATGTGGTTTCAATAAGTCGGTGCCACATGCCATACAGCACGAGTTACAATGGACTATTGATAGGCGAGTTTTGGGAATATTTTATTTCACATTCGGGACCGGTAAATTGGCCGCCTAGATCGTGCAATTTTACGCCTTTAGACAACTTTTTGTGGGGCTATGTTAAAGCTCATGTCTATAAAGACAAGCCCGCTTCAAATGAGGCATTGGAAGACAATATTGAAGCATTTATTCGTGGGATACCGGCCGAAATGTTGGAACGAGTATGCCAAAATTGGACTACGGTTTAGGGTGTTAGGCCCATCAAAGCCAAATTTATTATCCACTTATGCTGAAAATTTGGACAGTGAGTTGTGTTAGGCTCTTCAACATCCTTCTTTAATTTTGCCCCGATAGGTTAAGATTTGGATATAGCTGCCATATAGACTGATCTCTCGATTTAAGGTCCTGGGCCCATAAAAGGCGCATTTATTGTCCTATTTTGCTAAAATTTGGGACAGTGAGTTGTGTTAGGCCACTCGATATCTTTCTGCAATTTGGCTCAGATCGGTCTAGATTTGGATATAGCTGCCATATAGACGAATCTCTCGATTTAAGGTCTTGCGCCCCAAAATGGCGCATTTATTGTCCGATTTCGCTCAAATTTGGGACAGCGAGTTGTGTTAGGCCCTTCAATATTTTTCTTCAATTTGGTCCAGATTTGGATATAGCTGTCATATTGACCGATCTCTCGATATAATGTTTTTTTTTGAAATTTGGGACAGTGAGTTATGTTAGGCCCTCCGACAGCCCTCTTCAATTTGGCCCAGATCGGTTTAGATTTGGATATAGGTGCCATATAGACCGATCTCTCTATTTAAAGTCTTGCGCCCATAAAAAGCACGTTTATAATTCGATTTCGCTGAAATTTGACACAGTGACTTATGTTAGGCTTTTCGACATCGGTGTCGTATATGGTTCAGATCGATCTAAATTTGGATATGGCTACCAATATCGAAATGTAATGTAAAACTCTAGAAGAAGTTTCGCACTCAGTGATGGCAGTCATTTACAGACTCATTTAGACAATTTTAAGTCTATTGTGATGTCATGCCACAGACCAAGGCCTCTGGTGGGAATATAACCCACCACCCCCACTCTAGCAATCTGAGCATTCTTCCACCTCGGCTACTGGGGAGCCTGCACTCAGTGTTTTCTTTTGCTATAAAAAGGAATCCGCTTTTTGCTGAGCTGTAATTTGAAGCGGCCTCATCTATATGAGAGAAATCTGTCTGCTGTCCCTTAAAAGGATGTTTTGTGATAATTTTTTGTAATTTGCATTTCTTATTGATGTTAGACAGTTGATATTGAAAATGAACCCAGTAAGTCTGCGATTGGCATGTACAGGGATCAACCAAAATGAATTTTGAGTTAGAGGTCAATAACGTATTTATTCGGTTTGGCCAAGATTATTCTGGGTCGCTCCATTATATTTCCTAGCATCTGCCTTTTGTATCCTCTCAGGCTCAGCAATTTGAAAACTTGCTTTTCTACTGAAAAAATTGAAAGATATAGGGACCTACGCCAGTTCGAAGGGTATTTCATAGGCCAAAAATTGTTCGGTTATCCAAGTTAAAATTCCCTATGTAACTTTGTTGTGGGCAAAGGCTGTATTTAGACATCTAAAGGTTGATGTTGCTGTTATTTGTTGCAATACCTGACTTTTGTTCTCTTATCCGGTCGCCTCAATGTTAAATAGGTGGGAGTTTGCTACATAATGCTCTCAATGTGTGTTTGAAACCTTAACAATGTATAAAGGATACAACATCAAATTGGAAAATGTCGTTATTTGTGATAGCATGAGTGAATGTGTGTGTGTGTGTGTGTGTGTGTGTGAAAGTGTGCATGCAATGGACATGTCTGTTGTATGCTTTGCAACAACACTCAAATACAGCAAAACCATACAATGGCTATGACAACAGCAACAACATCAAACACGGTCATCAACTATTTTGAAAAGAGACATATGTGAGCTAACCCTCTCTCTCTCTCTCTCTTCTCTCTTCCCATGGTTCAATGACTGTAAGCCTTACACTCTGTGGGCGGGGGAGAAAGTAGTTAAGTAGTTGTACAAAAGGCTGCAAAATTAACGCAGTCACACGTACACACCAAACCTACAACTTCTGATATATATAGTTATGCATGTATGTATATCCTCCCATTCATATATTCTCATTTTATGCTCTTGATAGTTCTGGCATTTGGGGAAAGGGTTAATGGGGAAGCTGAGAAGGAAAACTCCATGTGGCAAAGTTGCAACTAAACTCATTAACTTTTCAAATCCACTTGAAATGAAACATTAACTGTTTAGCATCCTGTCTTGCTTCAGCACTGAAGCTGCAAAAGCCCTCTTTCATGTGTCTTTCTACTGTCATTGTGACCAACAATGGCATCAATGTGTTGGCTCAGTGTTTAGAAACTAAAGAGCCATAGCCAAGCCCCCAAGGGTTCAGGCTTTTGTGGGAGATGTGTCGGAGAATCATTACCACTTGGAATGGGTTTTGAAAAGCAAGCTTAGCCATAACCTGCTTCATGTTACATATACATACAAACACACACACACACACACACTTTCTTACATATTAATCTTTAAAGAATTTTGATGAGCTCGGCTAAAAGGATTGTGATTTAATGCACATTGAGCTGGCTCTTTTGAAGAGGCTGGCAGAGGAATTAGGAAAACGTCGAGGAATTTTCATGGGAACTAAAGGCGAGATGATATTTAGGTGCTATAAGGTTAACGAAGAGGAGGAAGTTGAGGAGCACCTGATGTGTGTATGATCTACTCCAGCGAGAAGAGGAAATTATGACTTGAATTGTATGTCCGTCCGTCTTTCTGCCTGTCAAAAGCACGCTAACTATCGTAGGATTAAAGTTAGGCACTTACAATTTTGCACAAATACATCCTTGGAGTGAAGGCCAGTTGGGATTGTTAATGGTAAGCCGATCTGAGATCTTGACTTCTTGAGCCTCTAGAGGGCGCAATTCCTATCCGCTTTGGCTGAAATTTAGCATGACGTGATTTTTTTAAGCTATTGTCTTTTTGTCACGCAAGTTTCGTATTTTGTATCACTGTCAAACATCTTGAGTTTGGTTTAAAATTGAACCATGAATCGTCTAACAGTCGAACAACGCTTGCAAATTATTGAATTTTATTATCAAAATGCGTGCTCTGTTAAGAAAGTTCATGGCGCGCTTCTTCCATTCAGCAGAGCGAAGCTCATTTTTAGATCAATTGGTACGTAAATAAGCGGAATTGTCAATTTTGCAGTGAAGATCAGCATCAGAGCTACAAATACATCCAGAAAAGCCTCAGTTTGATGCGGTTTATGGGCTGGTGGCATCATTGGATCGTACTTCTTCAGACTGTGAATGGTGTGGCCTATCGCGAGATGTCTGTCGAAAGCAATATAACTTTCGGACTTGAAACTTTGCACAAATATTTCCTATTAGTTAAGGTAGGTTTCGGAAACCACCGTAGCACAGAGTGGAATGTTCATGGGCAAAATTTTGCATTTGTGTTTAGATTGTTTATGGGCCTAATAGGTCTATGTATTGATATAGCTGGCATATAAGCCGATATGGTATGTACACATCTTGAAGCTCTATAGGGCGCAATTATTATCCGATTAGGCTGAAATTTGACATGAGGGGTTTTGTTATGACTTCCAACAACGGTGCCCAATATGTTCCAAATAGGTTCATAAATTGATATAGCTGCCATATAAACCTATCTCGAGCCGTTAGAGGTCGCAATTACTTTGCTTAGTATGGTTCAAATCTGATCAAAACCTGATATATATTCATGAGCCTCTAGAGGGCGCAATTCTTATCCGATTTGACTGAATTCCAATGTCTCAAGCAAATGTGGTAGAAATTGGTTTATTGCCTGATGCAGCTCCCATACAAACCGATTTCCCGATTATACTTCTTGAGCCTCTAGAGGGCGCAATTCTTAGCCGATTTGGCATAAATTTGGCATGAGGTATTTTGCTATGACTTCTAAATCGGTTCATAATTTGATAAAGCTCCCATATAAACCGTCTCGCGATTATACTTCTTGACCTCTAGGTCTGAATCGGTGCATAACCTCGTAAAGATCTAATACATGTATGGTCCTTAACCTGCTATAGCTGCAATAGCATAGAAATTTTTATCTATTACCCATTGTTTGCTTATAAAGAAATACTAGGCAAAGAACTTGACAAATGCGATTCATAGGGTATAAAAGATTCGAGGGGATTCGGAGGATATATATGGTGGAGGGTATATAAGGTACTGCTGTGTTATCATGCGAGTCGATAGAAGGAGTAAATTAGTCCTTCAGGTTTCTCAGTAAGGATCAGACAACCCTTGGGAGCATTCTAAAAGATGACGTAACCTGAACGTAGTCTAGGTCTGAAACGCTTGAGCTACTGGTTGCTATGCATTTCCCTGGGTGCTTGAGGCGTAGTCGTTGGGTCGATGTAGGCGGATGGTATCGATTCCCTCTAATACTAATACATAGTGCTGAGACCCTCTTCGTGGGGAAGATAGTCTGGGTGAAGAGAGAAGCATAGTCTCGGCGATGAACGGAGTGGAAGATAGTCTAGGGGATGAATTTGTTTGTAACCTACAAGTCAACGAGACCGCATGACGTATAGAAAGCTTGGTTGCATAGGGCAGAACCGTATGCCATAAGACTTCTTGGGTTATTTGTAAGAACTGCGTTTTGTTGAACTACGTGCCGACTGGCTGGCGGGAAGTTAGGGTGGTATCCCTAAGGCGGGAAAACCAAGCCACTCTCTGGCCGGGGATTAAAGACAAATCGGTGTCCCATCCTTTATTTTTAAGACCCTGGAAAGACTAATTGGTGCATGCATTAAGGAGCATCTAGACTCTTGCGGCTATTAGCTGCATACATTAAAGGTGGGTCGTCTGACAGTGCCCTTCATGATGTGTTGGGGTGCTGGCTGACTACACTTTGGCGGCCTTCTTGGACAAAGGTGGGGCTTTGAGTAAGGTGAAGTTGCAGTTCATAAATGCTGCTCTATTAGACGGAGGTTCCCACCCTTTTTGGTTAATTGCAGAAGGTCGGAATTTATCAACGCATCACTAGAAGAGGCTTCAAATTGAAAGAATGTGACCAGAGCAACTTCGTATGGTGGGATGTTATACCCTCGTTTGTGGCTTTTGGGTATCAATGGGATTCTGAGTTTCTTCGAAAAGAAGAGGTTGAAAGTTGTTGCATACCGAAGATGTCGTGTTTATGGTGGGTGGCTGTTTCCTCTCTACAGGGGGGCGATGAGGAAACTGTCTGAAAGCGTGGGGGTCAACGGGCATGGCATAAACTCCATAAAAATTGAGTTGGCAACTTTTAACAGGAGGAGAAAGTTGGGTGTTTTCGGCAGATGTGTCCCAAATACGGTAGAGCTCCCGCTGTTTCCAGAGTTCCCAGGATTTCCCTCTTCGGCACCTGCTGTTTACACGGATGTGTTCAAATTTGATGTGGGCACCAGGGGAGGGGTTTAAATCCTTGGAATCAGTGAATCGTATAGGGTTTAGACAGGTGCAGCGTCATTAAGTCGGAGGTCTTTGCGGTCGGGAAGGCATGGGAAGGTACGGGAAATGCCAGCGATGAGGTAGCGTCGGCTTGATCACACCGTCACAAAATTCATATGAGGACAGTCAGTTAACGCTACAGGCTTCCGCATTGGGCCATTTACTGTCGAGACGAGTTAGAAGATGCAAAAGGCTTGTTCGAACCATGAGAAAAGCTATAAGGCTCTGCTGGTTCCCGGATGGCGGTGTACGAAGCGGCCAACGAGCTGGCCACGAATGAACCGTTGATTAACGCAGATTGTACCAAATTAAATCACTAAGCCCTCCCCTATGTGCCCTCTCCTGTGGACGCCTTCTAAGATGACACCGCCGATGTGCCGGGGTCTAATGCTGTGGGTTGCAGGTAGGCAAATTCCCCTTGGCCGAGAGTTTCTAGTGCTACGGAAACTCCCACAAACTGTCCTGGGGTTATGGAAACTTTCGGCCTGTGCGCCCTCCCCTGTGGACGCCTTCTACGATGACAACGTGGGCGAATGCTGGGGGTTGTAGTATGTCAAAAACCCATTGGTAGGGAGTTTCCTGAGGCTACGAAAGCATGGAATTGGACAGTTGTTAGGCATCATACCTTGTCATTGCAATGTTTGATGTGTCGCTCCATACAGGTTGAGGCGTATTTCAGCAGGGTATAAGATAAAGAGGAGTGATGGAGATGGTTGAGCACATACACAATGCTATGGTGCACCTTTATTTGTTTTTCTTCATCTTCTTTATCTGTTCTACCTTCTTCTAGGACTAACAAATAAACCTAAGGTCTCCGAGTAAAGCGACGAGTAGCCAAGCTTGCTGGTCGACTGTCCTCCAACCTTACCTATCCTACTGTCACCATATGCTTAGCTAAAAGGCAACCCCCAAATAATGCATATATAATCCATTGAAACTTAAAAAAAATCGTTTTAAACCTGGACAGGATTTTGAAATGTGCCCAATCCAATCTTTTAGCAATATATTTAGCCATTGGGACTGTCCTTATTATAACTGTTTTCAAATTTTCAAATGTTCCATTTATGTCAATCTATTAAAGTGTTTTTTTTTTTGTGATAAACATTTTTCAAATTCAACAAACTTTGCCTTATCAATAATTTTCCTTAAAGCCTTAAACTTATTGACCAGAAATTAGAGCATACCTTTAGGCAATTAGTAAATCTTAGCAATAAATTGCTGTGAAATCAAGGAATTTGTAAACAATTAAAAATGTATTTGTATTGGGATTAGTATCAATTTACCGCACGTTTACTAACATATAATAGCTATATAATTCTAATTTCTCAAAAAGCTTAGCATGCTTTTAGGGGCTAGTGAATGTTTTCATCCAATTTAGGATACAATTACCTTAGGCTGCTACTAATACTAATGACATGGTAATGAAGAAAATTGTTATAATCCAAAGCTGTTAATTGGTTTTTAATATGTTCTTAGGTATACAATGGTGGACATTAAAACTTAAAGCATACATTTGGGGGCATAAATCTATCAACATTTAAGAGCATTTTGAGGCTTAATATAAAGAAAAATAATGACAATTTAAATGCTAAGGAAAGAACATACAGTCAAGGAAGGGTAGTTTTGATGGAATTTTCTGGAAAAAATAATCATAGTCAAGGATAGGGAATTGGAGCGGAGCGGAATAGGCCTATTTTTGAAGGAGCGTTTAGGTTTAGGTTTCGGTTTAGGTTTAGGTTTGGGATAAGGCTTAGGTTCCGGTTCAGGTTCAGGTTTAAGTTTAGGTTTACGTTTAAGTTTAGGTTTAGGTTTTGGGTTTGGGTTTGGGTTTAGGTTTGGGTTTGGGTTTAGGTTTAGGTTTAGGTTTAGGTTTAGGTTTAGGTCATGTTGCGTAGCAGTAAGGAGCTCTCGACAGCAAAGCCCCGCTGCTTCCTATACCAGAGCATGACTGACTGGAAGAAAAACAAACTTGGGGACCTCCCCCTCCAGATAAGCCCCACCTGGACCCCCTCCCCGCCCAAATCACCGCTCGGGAGATTTTTTTTTCATTAAGTAAGTTTCTTTGGCGCACCCTGTACTTTCTATTGTTCACTTTATGCCATTAAAAACCGCATTAGGAGACCTATTTTCTAACTAGAGCTAGAAATTTTCTAAAACAGCTCTATTTTTGGGTATTTTTCTAACTATTCGGCCTTAGTGGCTTAGAGCGCTTTTTAACAAATTATGTTCCAACTCCCTTAATGAAATCCCTTGGCCTTGTTTTTGACCAATGATTTTTTGTCATTTTAATTTTTTTATTTTCAAGCATTAAATCATGACTTCTAACCTTAATAATGCCCAATAAAGCTGTAAAAATCTGTTTTAATTTTTATTTTAAGCAAAGCCATTATAAACCTTTTCAGGGCCATTAACATACCCTCTAACTAATTTCACCCCTTATTTATATACAACTTAAAATTCATATTCAAAACTTTGTTGCAGTTTGGTTTAATGTATTTTTTTTTGATATCATAAAGTAACATAATAAACACCATGGCAACTAATGTCAAGTAAACCTTGATAATATGTGGTGTTGGTGTTCACCCTTCCATTGGGGGAATGAAGAAAGCAATTTGTTAGCAAAACCAAAAAAAAATAAAACTCAAGCAACCTCCTTCCCTTTTAACAAATTTCCCCATTACACATGCATGTGTGCGCATGTACAATGCATAAATAATAATCTTTAACTGAAACCCCATACAATATTTTATATGAAAATAATATTTTCATGTATATATTTTGTACAGAACAACAGTTAAAATGTGCCATTATAACAAACTATGGGTGGGGGCTAGGGAAACTGTAGCAAAAAAAAAAATATACTAAAGTTGAAATATCTTAAAGGTTTATATTTTTAAGAGTGGGGGGAGTAGAGAAAAAAAAGCAACAAAGGTTGTTGCAGTGTGTTAAATGTACGTCTCCTCTTCACAACCTTCCTCCCCACTATTTGTTGGATCTCGTATAAATATTTTATTAAATATATTTTAATATAAATTTATGTATAAAAGGGTAGGTATATTAACAAGGTGTTAATTCTGGGGGAAGTATAACTATGATAATTGTATACTTAATTAAGATATTAAGAAAGACATTTATTTCTGTTAGAGAGTTATATTTAAACAAGCATAAAAGTTTAGTTGCAGTTCTCGTACTTCCTAGCGTATGATTGTTGTTAATTAAAAGTACATGGGAGCGTATGACTTATATTATAACAAAGTAAAAGCATGCTAAGTTCGGCCGGGCAGAATCATGGGAACCCATCTTCTCTTAAAAATGCATATAAAATAAATTTAGTTGAAGGGCATAATTTCATTCTAAATACCAAACTGCTGTCAAACCAGCAAAATTTAAAGCTTCTGGGAACCGAACAAGGATGATCGAGAGATCGGTTAACATGGGAGCTATATCAGGTTGTAGACTGATTTTGACCGTAATTGTCACAGTTGTTGAAAGTCATAACGGAACACCCGGTGCAAAATTTCAGCCAAATCGGACAATAATTGCGGCTTGTAAGGGTCAAGAAGTCAAATCGCGAGATGGGTTTATATGGGAGCTATATCAGGTTATAGACCGATTTGGATATTAATTGACACAATTGTTGGAAGTCATAACGGAACACCACATGCAAAATTTCAGCTAAGTCGAACAAAAATTGCGGCTTGTAAAAGCTCAAGAAGTCAAGTCGGGACCGGTTTATATGGAAGCTATATCAGGTTATAAACCGATTTGAACCGTACTTGGTACAGTTATTGAAAGTCAGAACAGAATACTACGTGCAAAATTCTTGAACCCCTGGAAGCCGCAATTTTTTAACGATTTGGCTAAAATTTTGCACAGAGTATTCTGATCTGACTTTCAATAACTGTGCCAAGTACGGTCCAAATCGGTCTATAACCTGATATAGCTCCCATATTAACCGGTCCCGACTTGATTTCTTGAGCCTTTACAAGCCGCAATTTTTGTCCGATTTAGGTGAAATTTTGCATGTGGTGATCCGTTATGACTTCCAACAACTGTGCCAAGTTCTGTTCCTGATATAGCTCCCATATAAACCGGTCCCGACGTGACTTCTTGAGCCTTTACAAGCCGCAATTTTTGTTCGATTTAGCTGAAATTTTGCATGTGGTGTTCCGTTATGATGTCCAACAACTGTCTCAAGTACGGTCTAAATCGGTCTCTAACCTAACAGGCCATTTAGACCAATCTCCCGATTAGACTTCTCCAGCCCTTACAAACAGCGATTTTTTTATTAGATTTGTCTGAAATTTTGCATATAGGTTTCTGTTATGACTATCAACAACTGTGCCGAGTAAAGCCCAAATCGGTCTATAACCTGATATAGCTCCCATATCTTAGCAGAATCCATGGTGGTGGGTTCTTAAGTTTCGGCCCGGCCAAACTAAGCACGCTCTTACTTGTTTTATTTCATTATAGTTTAAAGTTTTTGTAAGCGCCACCGAAGGATGGGCGTATATTAATTTTTTCATTTCGTTTGCAATACATCGAAATATCCATTTGCGACCTAAAAAATCTAAGACGATCTAGCCATGCCCGTCCGTCTGTCTGTCCGTCCGTCCGCGTGTCTGTCCGTCCGTCCGCGTGTCTGTCCGTCCGTCTGTCCGTCCGTCTGTCCGTCCGTCTGTCCGTCCGTCTGTCCGTCCGTCTGTCCGTCCGTCTGTCCGTCCGTCTGTCCGTCCATCTGTCCGTCCGTCTGTCCGTCCGTCTGTCCGTCCGTCTGTCCGTCCGTCTGTCCGTCCGTCTGTCCGTCCGTCTGTCCGTCTGTCTGTCCGTCCGTCTGTCTGTTGAAATCACGGTACAGTCTTTAAAAATGGAGATATTGAGCTGGAACTTTGAGCAGATTCTTTTCTTGTCCATACGCATGTTAAGTTTGAAGATGGCCCATATCGGACTATATCTTGATATAGCCCCATATAAACCGATCCGAGGATTTAGGGTCTTAGGCCCATAAAAGCCACATTTGTTGTTTGATTTTGCTGAAATTTGGGACAGTGAGTTGTGTTAGGCCCATCGATGTCCATTTTCAATTTGGCCTTGATCGGTCCAGATTTGGATATAGTTGCCATATAGACCGATCTCTCGATTTGAGATTTTGGACCCATAAAAGGTGCATTTAATGTCCGATGTCACCGAAATTTGGGACAGTGAATTGTCTTAGGGCCTTCGATATCCTGCTTCAATTTGGTCTAGATCGGTCCAGATTTGATTATAGCTGCCATATAGACCGATCTCTCGATTTAAAGTCGTGGGCCCATAAAAAGCGCATTTATTATCCGATTTTGCCAAAATTTGGGACAGTGAGTTGTGTTTGGCCCCTCGACAACTTTCTCAAATTTTGCCTAGATCGGTCCAGATTTGGATATAGCTGCCATATAGACCGATCTCTTGATTTGAGATTTTGGGATCATAAAAAGCGCGTTTATTATCCGATTTTGCTGAAATTCAGGACAGTGAGTTGTGTTAGGCCATTCAATATCCTTCGTCAATTTAGTCCAGATCGGTCCAGATTTGGATACAGCTGCCATATAGACCGATCCGCCGATTTAAGGTCTTAGGCCCATAAAACCCACATTTATCGTCCGATTTTGTCAAAATTTGAGACAGTGAGTTGTATAAGGCACCTCGACATCTATCTTCAATTTGGCCTAGATCGGTCTAGATTGGGATATAGCTGCCATATAGACCGATCTCCCAGTTTAAGATCTTACGCCCATAAAAGGCTCATTTATTATCCGATTTTGCAAAAAATTGGGACATTGAGTTGTGTTTAGTTTAAGGTCTTACGCCCATAAAAGGCGCATTTATTGTCCGATTTTTCCAAAATTTGAGACAGTGAATTGTGTTAGTCCACCCGACTTCCTTCTTTTATTTGGCCCAGATCGGTCCAGATATGATTGTAACTGCCTTATAGACCGATCTCTCGATTGAGGGTCTTAGGCCCATGAAAGACGCATTTCTTAACAGATTTCGCTGAAATTTGACACAGTGACTTATGTTAGGCTTTTCGACATCCGTGTGGCATATGGTTCCGATCGGTCTATATTTGGATATACCCACCAAAAAGACCAATATTTTTTTTACAAAATTGAACACTGACTTGTACTTATTAGACCACTCAATTTCCGTGCCGAATTTGGTCCAAATCGGACCATATTTCGGTATAGCTGCAATGGAGGCATAAAATATCGTTTTTTTCACCGGATTATGAAGAAAGGTAGTTTAAATATATAACCCAGTTGGTGGGTATCCAAAGTTCGGCCCGGCCGAACATAACACCATTTTTGCTTTTATTTTATTTTATTTTATTTTATTTTATTTTATTTTATTTTATTTTATTTTATTCTATTTTATTTTATTTTATTTTATTTTATTTTATTAATTTAATTTAATTTAATTTAATTTAATTTAATTTAATTTAATTTAATTTAATTTAATTTAATTTAATTTAATTTAATTGAATTTAATTTAATTTAATTTAATTTAATTTAATTTAATTTAATTTAATTTAATTTAATTTAATTTAATTTAATTTAATTTAATTTAATTTAATTTAATTTAATTTAATTTAATTTAATTTAATTTAATTTAATTTAATTTAATTTAATTTAATTTAATTTAATTTAATTTAATTTTTATTTTATTTTATTTTATTTTATTTTATTTTATTTTATTTTATTTTATTTTATTTTATTTTATTAAATTTTATTTTTATTTTATTTAATTTTTATTTTATTTTGTTTTATTTTTTTTTATTTTGTTTTGTTTTATTTTATTTTGTTTTTTTTTCATTTTATTTTATTTTATTTTATTTTTTTTTATTTTATTTTATTTCATGTTATATTATTTTATTTTATATTACTTTATTTTATTTTATTTTGTAACTTATATGCATCATTAGAAATATATGTATATTTTTATGTCGGTTGCTATCCAATGTTCCGGCCCACTGAACTTAATAAGTTTTTACTTTTTACTATTGATTTACAACTTCTTTCGTTTTCTCAACTCATGCTTGAGGGCAATTAATTTTCTTCCACTTTAAAATGCCACCCTAGTATTTATGTGATATACATTATAACCATTTTAATAGGCTTCAGAGCACATTTGGGTCGTCATGCTATAGCGGCAAAGCAGCGGGCCACCACAAAACAGCAGCAACAAAAAAAGTTAATTTATATTGGCCAAAGAATGGGAAAATTTCTACAAAAGATTTCGCAACTCAAACCACCAACTCAAACCTCTGAGTCTAAGGACCACACAAGGCTTAAAATGAAAACAATACTCGCATTCAGAGGAAACTTCCAAGTAGAAAATAGTGCGTAGTTTAGAAAAAATAAGCACCATTCCCATGGATAACAACTAAGACTTGGTTAACATTTTGAAATGGATAGATTCCTTTAATCACCCTAGGAATCACTAGGCCCCCTTTAAACCGGAATGGATAGCATGGGAAAAGGCAAATGAATAGAGACATAAAAACAAAAGGATATGCTTCGTCTAGAAAACTTAGAAAACTGCTGCTTTGTTGGTGTTTCTTTCATTTTCTTGTTTTATAATTTAATGTAGCGTTTAGTTTGTTCAAACTAAAGTAGCAGAAAATAGGTATTGCTATAATTTAGTGAGATGTGATAGAGAGTGAAAAAAAAACATCAACATTTAAATAGTCTTCAATAGTTATGTAAACGAGGTCATTGTAGCGCTTAAGGAATGGGTTCGAATCCTGGTGAGAGTATTCAAAAAAATTGTTTAGCTGTGGTATTTCCCCTTCTAATGCCTGCGACTTTTTTGGCATACTATGCCATTCATAGAAGCCATGTTAAAACTTCTATCCAAAGACTTGTCGCACTGCCACACGCCATTCGAACTCGCCTATAATAAGGAGCTGTCCTATCTTCGAGCTTAAACTTGAAAAGGGCAACACTCATTGATATGTGAGAAGTTTGCCCCTGTTCCTTAATGGTAGGTTCATGGGCATATTTGCATTTTGCTAGTAATTATCCCATAACCAAGCACCTGATTTGTTGTCAACACAAAGTCCAAGATGATAAAAGCCAAGGGATATAAAAAATTTAAGGCCGTTTGTACTCGTTATTTTTTAAAGAGTCTTATATTTAAGCATACGACACTACAAAATAAATAAAACCCATTTCCCACAGCAAAACATATTTTTTTCGCTTTTTACCCTAGGAAACAAAGTTTTAAAACCCAGATGTGATAGTTTAACAATCTTTTTCCGAAAGCGTTGCTATACAGCCTTGTCCTCAAGTCTAGGGTAGTTGTGCAAAACTTGTCATCAAGGAAAGGATTTTCCTGGACATTCTCCTTTAGGAAAAGGTAGTTATAGTACACTTTTCCGAAGGAAAGGGTATTTTCAGTACCATTTCGACAAGAAAAGAAGTCTTTCCCCAAGGATAGTACCTTCCCTAAAAAAAGTGAAGTTTTAGTAATTTTTCCCCAAGGGTAATACTAGTATCCTTTCCCCAAGGAAAGGGAACTTCCTGTACCCTTTCCCCAAGGAAAGATAGTTCTACTAACCTTCCCTCAAGAAAAGCATAGTTTGAGATTATTTTTCCTAAGGACAGGGTAGATCAAGTACCCTTTCCCCAAGGAAAGGGAAGTATTAGTGCACTTTTCCCAAGGAAAGGGTAGTTTGAGTACACTTTTTCCAAAGTCAGAGAAGTTTTAACACACTTTCCCAAAGGTAAGAGTAGGTTTAGTTCCCTGTAAACTAGAAAAGGGTGGTTTAAGTATCCTTTTCACGAGGAAAGGTTAGTTTTAGTCCACTTTCCCCAAGGACAGGGTAGATCTAGTACCCATTCCCCAAGTTCGAGTACCCTTCCACCAAGGAAAGGATATTTTTGGTGCACTTTCCCCAAGGACAGGGTAGATCTAGTTCCCTTTCCCCAAGGAAAGGGTAGTTCCAGCACCCTTTCCCCAAGAAAAGGTTAGTTCTAATACCCTTCCCCTAATGGAAAGGGTAGTTTTAGTAGACTTTTCCCAAGGGAAGGGTAGGTTTAGTACCCTTTCCCCAAGGGAAGGGTAGTTTTAGTACCCTTTCTTCAAGGAAGGGTAGTTTTAGTGCCCTTCCCACAGCAAAATGATAGTTCTAATAGTCTTTCCCCAAGGAAAGGGTAATTTTAGTGAGTTTTCCACACAGAAAGGGTAGTTTTCGAACCCTTTCCCCAACAAAATGATAGTTCTAGTACCCTTCCTCCAAGGAGAGGATAGTTTTAGTGCACTTTCCCCAAGGACAGGGTACATGTAGTACCCTTTCCCCAAGGGAAGGGTACTTTGAGTACCCTTCGTACAAAAAAATTATATTTCTAATAGTCTTACCCCAAGGGAAGGGTAGTTTTAGTGCACTTTCCATACAGAGAAGATAGTTTTCGATCCCTTTTACAAGGAAGGGGTAGTTTTAGTAACCTTTCCCCAGAAAAGGTTACTTTTAGTACCCTTTCACCAAGGTGTACTAGAACTAAACTTTCCTTTCACCAAGGAAAGTTTAGTTCTAGTACACCTCCCCCAAGGATAGGGTAGTTTTCATACAGTTGCCCCAGGGAATGGTTAGTTTTAGTAGCCTTTCACCAAGAAAAGGGTAGTTTTGGTACCCTTTACCCAGTGTACTAGACCCGAAGGAAAGGCAAGTTATAGTGCACTTTAACCAAGGAAAGGGTAGTTTTAGTACCCTTTTCCCAAGGAAAGGGTAATCTTAGTAGCCTTTCTTCGAGAGAAGGGTAGTTTTAATACCCTTTCCCAAAGGAAAGTGTAGTTCTAGTAGCCTTTCCCAGCGAAATGGATAGTTTTAGTAAACTTTGCCAAAGGAAAGGGTAGTTTTAGTACCCTTTCCCAAAGGAAAGTGTTGTTCTAGTACCCTTTCCTAAAGAAAAGTATAGTTTTAGTGCCCTTTCCTGAAGAAACGTGTAGTTGTAGTACCCTTTCCTAAAGAAAAGGGTATTTTTAATACTCTTTCCCATAGGAAAGGGTATTCTTAGTACCCTTTCTACAAGAGAAGGGTAGTTTTAGTACCCTTTCTCAAAGGAAAGGGCAGTTTTACTATCCTTTCCCCAAGAAAAGGGTAGTTTAAGTACCATTTTCCCATTACGCTTTCCCCAAGGAAAATGTAATTTTAGTACGCTTTCCCGAAAGGAAGGGCCAGTTTTAGTACCCTCTCCCCAAGGAAAGGGTAGTCTTAGTATCCTTTCTCCAAGAGAAGGGTAGTTTTAGTACCCTTTCTCCAAGAGAAGGGTAGTTCTAGTACCCTTTCTCAAAGGAAAGGGCAGTTTTAGTACCCTTTCCCCAAGAAAGGGTAGTTTTAGTACCGTTTTTCCAAAGGAAAGGCTAGTTTTAGTACCCTTTCCCAAAGGAAAATTTAGTTTTAGTGAGCTTTCCACAAGGAAAGGGTAGGTATTGTACCTTTTCCCCAAGAAAAATGTGTTGTTTGTATACTTTCCCAAACGAAACGGTAGTTTTAGTAACCTTTCCCAAAGAAAATGTTAGTTTTATTACCCTATTACCAAATGAAAGGATAGTTTTCGTACCTTTTCCCAAAGGATGGGGTAGTTTTAGTACCCTTTTCGAAAGGAAAGTATAGTTCTAGTAACCTTTCCTAAAGAAAAGGTTAGTTGTAGTACCCTTTCCCAAAGGAAGGGGTAATTTTAGTACCCTTTTCCAAAGGAGACGGTAGTTTTAGTACCCTTTCCCAAAGGAAAGGGTAGGTTTAGCACCCTTTCTCAAAGCAGAGGGCAGTTTTAGTATCCCTTCCTATAAAAAGGGATTTTTAATACACTTTCACAAAACGAAAGTGTAATTTTTGTACCCTTTTTCAATATCAAGGCTAGTTTTAGTACCCTTTTCCCAAAGGAAATGGTAGTTGTAGTACCGTTTCCCAAAGGAAAGTGTAGTTTTAAGTACCCTTTCCCAAACAAAGGGGTAGTTTTGGTGCCCTTTCCCATAGAAAAGTGTAATTTTAGTTCCCTTTCCCATAGGAAAGGGTAGTTTGAGTACCCTTTCCATCCGTAAGAAGTATTTTTATTACCCTTTCCCATAGGAAAAGTTGGTCTTAGTACTCTTTCCAAAAGGAAAGGGTAGTTTTAGTACCCTTTCCCAAAAGGAAAGTGTAGTTCTAGTACCCTTTCCTAAAGAAAAGGTTAGTTTTAGTGCCCTTTCCCAAAGGAAAGGGTAATTTAAGTACCCTCTCCTTTGGGAAAAGGTATTTTTAGTACCTTTTTCCAAAGGAGAGGGCAAGTTTAGTATACTTTCCTTAAGAAAAGGATTGTTTTAGTTCGCTTTCCAAAAGAAAATGGTAGTTTAAGTACCCTTTCCCAAAGGAAAGGGTAGGTTTAGTACCCTTTCTCAAAACTCAAGAAAACTACAAGAAAATTGTAGTTTTAGTAGTCTTTCCCAAAAGTAAGCATAGTTTTAGTAACCTTTCTCTAATGAAGGGGTAGTTATAGGACTCTATCCCCAAGCAAAGGGTAGTTTCCCCAAGGAAAGGGCAGTTTTATTACCCTATGCCCAAGGAGAGGGTTGTTTTAGTACCCTTCTACCAAAAAAAGTGTAGTTTTAATACCCTTTCCAAAAGAAAATCCTTGTTTTAGTTACCTTTTACAAAAAGTACCCAAGCAAAGTACTCGTTCCCAAAGGTAATGGTAGTTGTAGTACTCTTTCCCCAAGGTTAGGAGAATTGTAGTCGGAAGGGTTAGCTTTAGTACCCTTTCACCAAGGGAAGTGAAATTGTAATACTATTTTTCAACGGAAGGGTTGGTTTAAATGCTCGTTAACCAAAGAAAGGCTAGATTTAGTGCTCTTTTCCAAAGGAAAGTGTATGACTGGTACCCCTTCCCCAAATGAAGTGTAGTTTTTGTAACTTTTACCCAGGAAAAGGGTAGTTTGTGTAAACTTTACCCTTGAACAGAGGTAATTTTGTTCCCTCTTCCAAAGGAATGGGTAATTTTAGTACCTTTTTCAGTAGGAGATGGTTGGCTTAGCTGCTTTTTTCTTCGAAAAGTTTTGTAAATGCACCCCTTTTACTAGAAAAGTTAGTTGTTGTCCCCTTTTCCCTTGGTAAGGTCAGTTTTTACAAAAGTGTTGTTTGCGTAACCTTGTTATTAGCTAAGTTTATGTACCCTTATTTTTACATAAGGGTAAAATACTTACCCTTTTTCCTTGGAAAGGTCAGTTTGTGTACCCTTTCCCTTAGAAAAGCGTTGTTTGCATACCCTTGTTATTAGCAAAGTTTATGTACTCTAATTTTTACATAAGGGTAATATACTTATCCTTTTTCCTAGAAACGGGTAATTTCTTACCCTTTTTCCTAGAAAAGGGGTATTTACTATTGTTTTTACTTCGAAAAGGGTTGTTTTTTTAAGTTTACCCTAGAAAAGGGTAGTTTACTAACCCTTTCCCCTAAGAAAGCATGTTTTTAATACTATAGTTTAAGTACCCTTTCCTTAGGGACAAATTTGCTTTTATACCAAATTCCTAAGGAGAAATTTATTTTGTGCTGTTTCTCTTGGGAGAATTGTTTTTTGTTACATTTTCCTAGTACTCTTCCCCTTAGGAAAGCCATATTGTTACGTGTGCCTTGCACAGCAGGAAATGAGCTGTGCTCGGCCCTGATCGAAGAAACCCTCCAGGGTGGGGTCCCAACATTTCATTTCCGACCGTGGCCTGTATCAATAAAATATATGTACTTTACCAGCATAACTGAAACAAAAGTGGTAGGAAGATTTTCCTTGTTCTTGCTGTTGTTGTTGCCAAATTCAATGCTCCAGCCCGTGTTGCGCTCACAGCCGATCTACCATACCGTGGTCATGTCCCTTCTTTCTTATAGCACACCAAAAATACTGTTACTTTCCTGTTTATAAGGCACGCCTTTGTTTCCCTTGATAAAACTAATATTTCCAAGGACCCCACAATCTCTTACTCACTTCACACGCTTGTAGTATCCCAGGAGTACCAGATACCTAGTGAAAGTGTTGGGTAACACCATTTGTAAAAATTTTTTTTAAGAAATAAGGTTCACTTTTTTAACAGCCCACGTATAAATTTCTTTAAGGTCATTTTCATAGAATATTAAACCTTGAATTAGCCATTGTTCATAATATGTCCTTGATAAGAAGCAAGGCATATACAAATGGATTTCAATGAAAGCTAGTTTGCAAAAATGTATAAAAATTCCTTGGAAAAAAACGGCAAAACCACCCACAAACAAGTCATGCTAGACTAATTTCCTTGTCTTTGCCATAAAACGTCTCTAACGCTCCTCATCTCTTGCCTCTTGCCCAACGACTATGACATTTTAGATAACTGTATATAAGAATTTTACAAAGCATTCGAGTTGATATATCAATTTGACCTCTTAAATGCTTGGCTAAGAACATCACTGACGATGATGACAACGACGGCCAATGATAATATTTTTTTTCTTTAACATCCTTGCCATGGCTATACATTAGCATTATAAATGCAGCATTAAAAGTTCTGCCTTTGTTTAAGGTCATTCATTTGTATTGAATGCATTAGGCCAAGTATTCATTCAATCATTCATTCTCTGTCATCATACAATGTTCAATAATTTCTATGCTAGGCAATTTGCCTGACACCACATCACTTGTGTGCCATCTGCTGGCTGTTGTACGGTAAAGGCCATCCATGTTCATTCGTTCAAACATTCATAGTGTTGTTGTTTCAAAAGGGGCGGCTGATTACTTGCGCATATCCTTCAAAAGGATAAAGCTCGTTAAATTCAATGAACCGTGTATGATAATCTGCTATTTTGTGCTCATATCAAATTCAAATGGGAACTTGGCATATTTTACACCATTTGCACAGCACAAGAGTTTCTCTGGTGCTGGCCATGCTTTGAACATTAATCGGCAAGACAAGGATAATTATGACCACAGCAGGCAACTGTTATGGTGGGGATGTTGTTGATGTTGACGATGACTATGATGAATGCCAGGATAATGTCTCTACCCTTTGTGTTGGCCAAAGCTAAATGCTTAATCAGTGTTTTTTGTTTGTATGCTGGGATTATTAAATACCGGTCATCTCTATGTGAAAGAATTTAGCAATGCTTATGACAACAAGGGTGTAAGGAAGGCGACAGTAATACAAAGGGAGAAATTTGCATATATGAATATTCGGAAATCAAAAGGACCAATAATTTATTGAGGGTATTTTTTAATGAGGGATTTTTTGAGAAGAAAAAGGAATATTTATTGGGGGGAATTAACCATAGCCATTTTCAATTGATAGCTATAGGATATGCATTATTTATGAGGTCATATATGCCTTGTTAATCAAATTTCATATTTCCAAAAGCTACACCTCTCTTATAGCTCTATTTAAGATTTTTCTACCCTTCACCATTGGATGTGGGTATGTCTACACCTTGAGATGTTGAACTAAGACCTCATAATTCTTGATTTGTTTGACGCTTTGAAATGGATCAGCCATCTCCTTTTCTTGTCCGTCTGCCCGGTCTTACGTCCGTCCATCTGCTGTTCCTCTGTCAGTCCATCTGTTGTTGTTCTGTCTGCCCGCCTCTTTATCAATCAGTCCGTCTCCGTCTGCATGTCCCTCTGTCCGTTATCCTGTCCATCCGCCACTTTATCCGTCCGTCCCTCTGTCCCTCCCGTCCGTTCGTCCCTCTGTCCCTCCCGTCCCTTCGTCCCTCCGTCCGTTCGTCCCTCCGTCCGTTCGTCCCTCCGTCCGTTCATCCCTCCGTCCGTTCGTCCCTCCGTCCGTTCGTCCCTCCGTCCGTTCGTCCCTCCGTCCGTTCGTCCCTCCGTCCGTTCGTCCCTCCGTCCGTTCGTCCCTCCGTCCGTTCGTCCCTCCGTCCGTTCGTCCCTCCGTCCGTTCGTCCCTCCGTCCGTTCGTCCCTCCGTCCGTTCGTCCCTCCGTCCGTTCGTCCCTCCGTCCGTTCGTCCCTCCGTCCGTTCGTCCCTCCGTCCGTTCGTCCCTCCGTCCGTTCGTCCCTCCGTCCGTTCGTCCCTCCGTCCGTTCGTCCCTCCGTCCGTTCGCCCTCCGTCCGTTCGTCCCTCCGTCCTTTCGTCCCTCCGTCCGTTCGTCCCACCGTCCGTTCGTCCCTCCGTGCGTTCGTCCCTCCGTCCGTTCGTCCCTCCGTCCGTTCGTCCCTCCGTCCGTTCGTCCCATTGTCCGTTCGTCCCTATGTCCGTTCGTCCCTCCGTCCGTTCGTCCCTCCGTCCGTTTATCCATCCGCCCGTTCGTCCCTCCATCCGTTCGTCCCTTCATCCTTTCGTCCCTCCGTCCGTTCGTCCCTCCATCCGTTCGTCGCTCCATCCGTTCGTCCCTCCGTCCGTTCGTCTCTCAGCCCGTTCGTCCCTCTATCCGTTCGTTCCTCTATCCGTTTGCCCCTCTGCCCGTTCGTCCCTCCTTCCGTTCGTCTCTCCGTCCGTTCGTCCCTCCGTCCGTTCGTCCCTCCGTCCGTTCGTCCCTCCGTCCGTTCGTCCCTCCGTTCGTTCGTCCCTCCGTCCGTTCGTCCCTCCGTCCGTTCGTCCCTCCGTCCGTTCGTCCCTCCGTCCGTTCGTCCCTCCGTCCCTCCGTCCGTTCGTCCCTCCGTCCGTTCGTCCCTCCGTCCGTTCGTCCCTCCGTCCGTTCGTCCCTTCGTCCGTTCGTCCCTCCGTCCGTTCGTCCCTCCGTCCGTTCGTCCCTCTGCCGGTTCATCCCTCCGACTTCTGACTTCTTTAACACCCACAGAAAGCAATTCTTATTTTGACATCCCATTATTCTTTCGTAAAGAGAAAGCGGGAAAAGAGGTTATATGATAAGCTATTCGCCTGAATTTAACACTCCTTTACTTGTAAAATGGCTTAAAAGTCCTCATAGAACAGCCAAGATGGACAAGAAGATTTACACCTCGGGTACGAATATAGATTTTCGTCGACATAGACGAATATGATGACCTATACTCCACCTTTGTAAATGCAAACTTGCCTATAAACATTTCATTAAGGAACAGGGGTAAACCGATTCAAGTTTAAGGCTCAATGATAAAGGACCTCCTTTTTATAGCCAAGTCCGGACCGTGTATGGCAGTGGGACACTTCTTTGTGGAGAAGTTTTTATATGGCTGCCATACCAAATCGTACAGCACCTGACAAAAAGGTATAACCACAGCTGAAAAATTATTGTCAAGATTCGAACCCAGGCGTTCAGATTCATAGCAGGACATGCTAACCCCAACGCTACGGTGGCCTCCCACCATTACCTGATAGAAAATCCTTGATCGGTTTATCGTAGAAAAATTCGAAAGGCGGCAGTTTTTCCCCTATATTTTTTACTAGGATTTTTTCGATTTTATCCCACTGTGGACGGTCTTCTTCTTCTTGCTGTACACAGTTGTGTTTCGACCGTTGTTTGCCTAGGTATTTCTGGTGTAGGACGGGGCCCTTGAGAAGGTGGGTCTACGCGGTATGATGAAGAAGTTAGAGGGTATTGCGGTGTTGCTGAGTGGTCCATTCCCTTGTACGTAGAGTACATGGCGTTGAGTACTGCCCCCGGACTAAGTCAGTCAGAGACATGGCACTCTTTGGATCTCGGGCATTCATTTGGTTTGTAGAAGCTTGCGAAGGACGACAGTGTTGCTTTAGCGACGCGACGTACTATGTACCGAACCGATCTTTCTTCAATGGCGATCTGAAGGTTGTCTTCCAGAGAAGGGATCTTTGGGCTGAGGACCCACCCTTCCTGGGTCTCTCTGTTTACACAGAGAGACCAAGCTGGATAGGGGGCACCGGGGCAGGGGTATTTGTTGTCATATAGACTTCTGAAGGGGTGCAGTGTCTTTCAGACTAAGGTTTTAGCGTTTCTTAGGGCCTTGATTCTAAGCTAGGAGCGGATGCCTTCTCAGACTGTTACAGTTTATGTGGAAAGTCAGGGGGTGCTGAAGGCCCTAGCAGAGCGTCATATGAAGTCGTGGCTTGTTGGTAGATGCAAGGAGCGTCTCGGAAGTTTGGGGGGGCTACTGTCAGGTTGTGCTGAGCTTCGGGGCATTTTTGGGTGGGAAAACGAAGCAGCTGATGGAGTGGTCAGGTTTGGATCGTGGAACTTCCCCTATGTTTGGGTTGTTTGGTATGGTGGTTACCTACTATGACATAAGAGCAGACTTGGCGAGGGATGGCGCTGGGGGCTGCAGAATTGCCCCGACCCAGTAGCCGATGTAATCCGTAACGAGGATATCGATCGTCCTTGAGCTGAGGAAGTGCAACCTTGGATTGTTGGTGAGAGTTCTGACTGGCCACTGCAATGTCTCACTGTGGGATGGAATCGAAAAAACTAGTAAAAAAATCTGCTGTTGGAGAACGGATATGGATATCTCTTTGAAATTTTAAATGGTAAGTGCTAAAGTGTTATCGAGATCATAAGCCATTTCAAGGCCCTAGATGGTCCGGGGGCCTCTTGGCCAAATCCGATGAGAATTGCGCCCTCTATTGGCTCAAGAACTTAAGATCCAAGATCGCTTTATATGAAAGCTATATTATGTTATTTTCCGATTTGAACCACGTTTATCGCAGTTGTTGAAAATTTATCGGTTTAGAATTGCGCCCTCTAGTGGTTCAGGAAGTCAAGACCCAAGATCGGTTTATATGGCAGCTATATTAGGTTATGGACCGATTTGAACCTTATTTGACACAGGTGGTTGGGGTAAGAATGGAATACGTCATGCAAAATTTCAGCCATATCGGATTGGAATTGCGCCCTCTAGAGGCTCAAGAAATCAAGACCCAAAATCGGTTAATATGACAGCTATATCAGGTTATTGACCGATTTGAACCATACTTGGCACAGTTGTTGGATATCATAACGAAACATGTCGTGCAAAATTTCATTCCAATCGGATATGAATTGCGCCCTCTAGAGACTCAAGAAGTCAAGACCCAAGATCGGTTTATATGGCAGCTATATCAAGCCATGGACCGATATTGCCCATTTACAATACCAACCGACCTACACTAATAAGAAGTATTTGTGCAAAATTTCAAGCGGCTATCTTTACTCCTTCGAAGTTAGCATGCTTTCGACAGACAGACGGACACACGGACGGACAGACGGACGGACAGACACGGCTAGATCGATCAAGAATATATATACTCTATGGGGTCGCAGACGAATATTTCGAGTAGTTACAAATAGAATAACGAAATTAGTATACCCCAATCCTATGGTGAAGGGTATAAAAACATATGAAGGCCCCTTAAGCGTATGATTGTTAATAATTTCTTAATACTCAGTGGCGTATGCTTATTTTTAATACATATGCTAATTTCTTTTAAACCTCTTAAGCCATCTAATTGAACTTAAACACAGCTGGTGGAAAATTTCCTTATTTTGATTATTCAAAATTCAAATCATAAGCAATATACATAAATTTCATTAAGAAACACAGA
Source organism: Stomoxys calcitrans (assembly GCF_963082655.1). NCBI lineage: Eukaryota > Metazoa > Arthropoda > Insecta > Diptera > Muscidae > Stomoxys > Stomoxys calcitrans. Next base: position 27,842,784 of record NC_081555.1, on the reverse strand, counting down.
TTGCAAAATTTCTCAGCACAGGGTTTTTAAGAGAATTTTCACCAAAAGCCAGCATGAATTAATTTGAAAATCTTCTACTTTTGACATAAAGCTAGAGAAACATATTTGCATGTGTGTGTGTGTGAAACATATTGTGTTTCATTTTTGTTACAACATTACATTGAAACGTGTGAGTCTCTTTTTCCCACTAAATGAAATTTCCACAGTTTGGCTTATATATAGCAGGGTGACCCTGTGGTGCAAATAACTTTACTCACAGCCAGCAAACATTCATAAGTTATGGAGGCTAACTGGCTGGGTATTCAACATAAAAGTTAACACACACACTTGCATATAAAGGAAATATTTGTGTATTCACATGGGACATTTACATGTATTGTACACCTCCAAAGCTATAGAGCAAAGTAGATATTAGTATTAGAGAGGGTCTGTGTGTGTGTGTGTGTATGGAGCATGTGTGGCTGTGTATACAAAATGCAAATAATTACATTTCGTTAATGTTCTTCTGTTACCCAGTGGATTAATTGAGCTCATATGCTAACAACAGAAGTTAAGCAAACATATGTGAGCACATATGTTTGTTTTTTGCTGTTTTTGAAAACTTTTTACTTTTTTTTTGTGCTCTATGTATACAAAAACACAAACTCGTGCAGTAAATATATGCAGAAAACCAAATACCTACACACATACACTCATACTAACACATATTTCACTTTTTCAAAACCATTTGGCCTTTGTCTGTCTTGTATGCCTACATTCTCATTAAGATTCATTTACGAAAGAAAACAAAAAAAAAACAATTTGGGGGTATTCGCAGACCTTGGATTTCCAAGAAAAGTAAGTATTTCATTTCATTCAAAAAGAAGAGAACATATATGCAGACACATTTTTTGTTACTTTGCTTATTTTTGTAGGAAAGTACTTGGTTTTTGTTCGTTTCAGTTTTAAAGAACAATGAATGGATTTTATCTGCCCTTCCCCCTGACAGCAAGGACAGTAAAAAAATTCAATTAAATGTAATTTACATTCAATGGATAAATGCAATCACTCACTGGTTATTTTTTTTTTTTATTGAAAAAGGCAATATTTTATATATTTTTTTGTTTTCCTTTCAAGAGGAGTGGCTTAAAAGCTTGGAATAATGTTAATTAAAATAATTGCGCCGTGAAGTATGCTTTTATATTTAGCCTGAAATCATTTAATTAAACACACAACACCATGTTGAGTGAGTCAATCAATACTTTAGCCTTAAACATTGATTTCATGACTAGGTCATGTGAATGTCTTCGAAAAAAAGCGCAAGTAATGGAAAAGGGAAAAAAATGTGGCAAGGCCTTTTTCCATGTGGTATGGAATGTGGTAGAATCAAATTGAACATCTAGGCGTATGATTGCTATTAATGTCAAAGCAAGGGTACTTCAGTGCGTATGATTATTATGAATACAAACTTAATTTGATTTTTTTAAACCACAGCATTTTTAATTTTTGTTTAATCAAATGTGAAAAATATAAAACAGTTGAATCTATCATAAAGGGATTTTCAATACGAGGAGTAAGCTTGGTATTCAAAGACAAATACCATTATTTGAGATAAGTGAAAGGTTGTTGAGTTTACAATATAGAGGAAGGTATGCCATTAACAATAACAAGAAAAGCGTGCTAAGCTCGGCCATGCCAAATCTTATGTACCCTCCACCATGGATCGCGTTTGTCGAGTTCTTTTCCCGGCATTTCTTCTTAGGCAAAAAAAAGGATAATGGAAAAGATTTGCTCTACTATTAGAGTGATATCAAGATATGGTCCAGTTCGGACCACAAATAAATTATATGTTGGAGACCTGTGTAGAATGTCAGCCAATTCGTATAAGAATTGTGTTTTTGGGGCTCAAGAAGTAAAATAGAGCGATCGATTTATATGGGAGCTGTATCAGGCTATAGACCGATTCAGACCATAATAAACACGTATGATCATGAGAGGATCCGTCGTATATTTGGATAATAATTGCGACCCCTAGAGGTTAAAGAAGTCAAGACCCAAGGTCGGTTTATATGGCAGCTATATCAGGTTATGGACCGATTTTAACCATACTTAGCACAGTTGTTGGAAGTCATAGCGAAACACGTCGTGCAAAATTTCATTCCAATCGGATAAGAATTGCGCCCTCTGGAGGCTCAAGAAGTCAAAATCCAAGATCGGTTTATATGGCAGTTATATCAGGTTATGGACCGATTTGACCGATACTTGGCACAGTTGTTGGATATCATAACAAAACACGTCGTGCAAAATTTCATTCCAATCGGATAAGAATTGCGCCCTCAAGAGGCTCAAGAAATCAAGACCCCAGATCGGTTTATATGGCAGCTATATCAGGCTATGGACCGATTTAAATCATACTTGGTACAGTTGTTGGATATCATAAGAAAACACGTCGTGCAAAATTTGATTCCAATCGGATAAGAATGACGCCCTTTAGAGGCTCAAAAAGTCAAGACCCAAGATCGGTTTATATGGCAGCTATATCAGGTTGTGGACCGATTTGAGCCATACTTGGTACAGTTGTTGGATATCATAACAAAACACGCCGTGCAAAATTTCAGCCAAATCGGACGAGAATAGCGCCCTCTATAGGCTCAGGAAGTCAAGACCCAAGATCGCTTCATATGGCAGCTATATCAGGTTATGGACCTATATCAACCATACTTGGCACAGTTGTTGGATATCATAACAAAACACTTCGTGCAAAATTTCATTTCAATCGGATAAGAATTACGCCCTCTATAGGCTCAAGAAGTCAAGACCCCAAATCGGTTTATATGGCAGCTTATCAGGTTATGGACCGATTTGAAACGTACTAGGCACAGTTGTTGGATATCATAACAAAACACGTCGTGCAAAATTTCATTCCAATCGGATAAGAATTGTGCCCTCTAGAGGCTCAAAAATTCAAGACCCAAGATGGGTTTATATGGCAGCTATATCAGGTTATCTTTCGATTTGAACCCTACTTGGCACAGTTGTTGGAAGTCATAACAAAACACGTCGTGCAAAATTTCATTCCAATCGGATAAGAATTGTGCCCTCTAGAGGCTCAAGAATTCAAGACCCAAGATCGTTTTATATGGCAGCTATATCAGGTTATGGACCGATTTGAACCATTCTTAATACAGTTGTTGGAAGTCATAAAAAAACACGTCATGCAATATTTCAGCCAAATCGGAAAGGAATTGCTCCCTGTTGCTTGATGATTTCAAGCTTACGTCATTATCTTGCGCCTGCCTGGTAGGTCCTCCAATGTTCACTGTTTATGGCCCTAACTGGCCCGTTATCATCGCCGCTTTTGATTTTGCGTACTACGTCTGGGCTGTAAACGTCAGTTGGGTGATGGTGGTCATATATCTGAGTATTTCACGTGCCGACGTAAGACGACGTCCTCGATCCGAATAAGACCACGTCCTCGATCCTGATATCTTTCTCTATGGGGACTTTTGCTTGCCAACTGTAGCCCGTGAGAATGCAACCAATGTCTACTTCTGATCATGACCTGCTGTAGTCTTCGTAATCTTCTAAATGGAAGTGAGGTTTGTGGTTAATCCATACAGACCAGATGCAGGGATAAGGCGCTGCTTTTGGTACTGAGGACGACCGCTTTAAGAGTTATGTCATCTTACCAAACAGCGTTCGATCCTGCAGTTCTCGTCATTGCCGATATGGAGCCAATAGACCTACAGACGTAAGAAAATTTATGACGCCAAACTGTACTCCCAACAGGAGTCCATATTGGAAGATATTTGACAAGATACACTGAGCATTTGCTAGTACAGTTGGAATAATGACACGCAAGGCAGATGGAGCTATAAGCTCATCCCCGATATACAATAGTGAATCGGTAGAAATAAAGGCGGCGTAAACTTCCATTTGATTCAGGCAATATCTTGACACGGAAACTTCCGCAAGTACCTGAACAGAATGGGAAAATTCAGCTCACCATTCAGCATCCACAAAGAAGAAAATGTGGTGGATGATGCAGAGCACTCAGTCTTCAGCTAACAACGTTGGCAGGACTAGAAGACCAGATCGGTGAAATAAGGGCGGAAACCCTAACAACGAACAAGTGCAGCAGAGAAGATAGCTGAAGAGATGTGACAACTTTAGTCGAAGTGATACTCAGGTAATAGAAAACAGACCTTGAAGCGACATCAATGATAAAGGGACTGTTATATGGAGAAGGCACCTGGACGCAGAGACACTACGACGTATGGCGTAAGTTCCACAGAGGATCAACCTCGCAGTATTCCGAGAGCGGTGTCGAAGTGGTTTACATATCCCGAGAGTTAAGGTGGGTTTTAAGCCTGTAGAGACTCAGCCTGGCATGCGGCGAGAGGCAACCGCCATCGTTGGGTGCGTAATGCATTTTCCTACCTTTTGCCAAAAAAACCCTTAGAAACGTCCGCCATTTTCCCCTCGTGGAACTCAAATTTAGTGGTATACTTACCGAGGCCACCGTAGCGCAGAGGTTAGCATGTCCGCCTATGACGATGAACGCCTGGGTTAGAATCCTGGCGAGACCATCAGAAAAAATGTTCAGCGGTGGTTTTCCCTTCCTAGTGGTGGCAACATTTGTGAGGTACTATGCCATGTAAAACTTCTCTCCAAAGAGGTGTCGGTCTATATCCTGATATTGCTCCCAATCTCCCGATTTGACTTCTTCAGCTCCTGGAGGTCGCAACTATTATCCGATTTGGCTGAAATACTGCATGACAATTTCTTTTTTTTTATATGTCTTAACAATTCCGACAAATTTGACTCAAATTGGTCTACAACCTGATATAGCTTCCATATAAATCAACCTCCCGATTTAAATTTTTTCTGTCCGATTTAACTGACATTTTGCATGTAATTTTCTGTTATAACTTCCAACAACTGTGCCAAGTACGGTCAAAATCAGTTGATAACCAGATATTGCTACCATATAAACCGATCTCCAGATTTGACTTCTTGAGACCTTATAAGCCACAATTTTTTCCCGATTTGGCTGAAATTTCGCATGTGGTGTCCTCTTCCTTTGTATATGGTCCAGTATGTCCTTCAGTAGACGTCTCAAAGTACACCTATGTGGCATAATCCTCCTCATGCTTTGGTCCATTACCTTAGAAAATGTCCTATCCATCTCATCAATGACCCTTTACCAAAACCTGACATTTAATGGCCCATTTCCATCATTTTAAAAATCTATGCTGCCAAAAGCCACCCACAAATTTATAGCTGCTGATTAATTCCCTTGAAACTTTCTCAATAACCTCTGCTCTGTTCTTACAGAACATTTTATCAAATTTAGTTGTCATCTGACAACTTTAGCCTTTATTCTTTGATTTAATACCCAATTTTCCCTGTCAAGGTTCTTCTAAGAATCATTAAACCATATAGAGTACAAGAGCTTTTATTTGGCCTTTGGCAAACTTGCTCTCTCTCTCTCTTTATACCTCTCACTCTCTCGCTGTCAGCTTCGTATGGATTTATTTGCAAGAGGGACTGCAAATATCATCGTTGCAAAAAAGAAAAAATTAGCATGAGAAAAAATGTCACCCAGAATATAGCAACAAACCTAATTAAAATTAGGGGTGGCTGGCTTTGTAAATGTTCTCAGAAGGCTACACACTGGGGAGAATGAGTTCAAAAGGCATAGTGACAAAAAAACACTCTTACATCATATGTGGTAATAAAATGTAAATAAATGTTAGCTTGCTGTGTAAAATCACAGTAATTGCTGGCGTTTTTACGCTTAAGAGCGTTAACATATATGTATCTGACTTGTCTACTCTAGTGCATATGTAAATGTCAGTGAAATCCTTAAAGTATGCTTTAAAACTTGAGATAATTTGAAAATATTTTTTCCGTTTTAACAAAAGAAAGCAAAAAATATGACCTCTAGTCGCTTCAATTGGTTTAGTTAAACCATTTTGAGGCCTAATTTTGTTTTTCTTTTGGGTAAATAATTCGAAAGAAAAATCTTAATCAACCTTTTACTTAATTTGTAGGCGCCTTATAGTATACTTAGTTTGAAATGCTGTAACAAAGCCTCCTGATTGCAAATTAAAATGTTTTAACTTTTTTAAACGTTTGGGAGGCGTATTTTTTGTTTAATTTTTCTTTTGATTAATTAATTCGAAAAATTATTAATATTTATCCATTTGAAGGCGCCTAAAAGTATACTTCGATTTTTGTGCTTGTTTTGCTGTAAAACAGCCTCCCAATTTAAAATTAAAAATTTTAAAATTTTTTAACGATTGTGAGGCTTGCATTTTTTTTTGTTAATTAATTCGAAAATTATCAATATTTTATGCATTTTTAGGCGCCTAAAAGTATACTTGGATTGCTGTAATAAAACCTCCCAATTTCATATTAATTTTTTTTTTAATTTTTTAATTTTATTTTTATTTATTTTTGGTTAATTAATTCGAAAACAAATTATTAAATTTTCTTCATTTGTTGTCGCCTAAGTAACTTCGACTTTTGTGTGTTTTTTTTAAATTTATAAACGATTGTGAGGCTTATTTTTGCCTCCTAAAAGTATTCTTTGATTTTTGTAATTGATTTGCTGTAATTAGAATTAATAAGAAATTATGTTTTTTTTTAATTTTTTAAACGATTGTGAGGCTGGTTTTTTATGAAATTAATTCGAAAAATGTTTAAACTTTTATGCATTTGTTGTCCCCTAATAGTATACTTTCTTTTTTTGTTTAATTTACTGTAATAAAGCCTTCCAATTTCAAATTAATTTTTTTCTTCAATTAGGCATATATTTTGTTATTTTTGGTTAATTAATTTGAATAAAAATTATTAACTATCTCCATTTGTTGCCCCCTAAAAGTATATTTGGATTTTTATGTTTGCTTTGCTGTAAGAAATCCCAATTACAAATGAATTTTAGTTTTAAATTTCTAAATATGAGCCTTATTTTTTATTTTAGTTTTCTCTTAATAAATTTATTTGAAAAATTATCGTTTTTCCTCCATTTGTTTACGCCTATAAGTATACTTTGAATTTTGTGTTTGATTTGCTGAAATATTTTTTGTTTAAATAATTGTGAGTCTATTATTTTATTTAATTTTTTTTTTAGTAAATTAATTCGAAAAATGTTTAAATTTTTCTGCATTTATTTCCCCCTAAAAGTATACTTTGCTTTTTGTATTTGATTTGCTGTAAAAAATCCCATTTAGAAACTATTTTTTTTATATTGTAAACGATTGTGAGGTTCATTTTTTATTTTATTTTTCTTTTAGTAAATTTCTGCATTTGTTGCCCCCTAAAAGTATAATTTAATTTTTGTGTATAATTTACTGTAATAGATCCCAATTAGAAACTATTTTTTATTATTTTAAACGATTGTGAGTTTTTTATTTTATTTAATTTTTTTAGTAAATTAATTCGAAAAATGTTTAAACTTGTCTGCTTTTGTTGCCCCCTAAAAGTATACTTTGATTTTTGTATTTGATTTGCTGTAATAAATCCCAAATAGAAACTATTTTTTTAATATTTTAAGCGATAGTGAGGCTTTTTTGTTATTTTGGTTTTCTTTTGGTAAATTTATTCAAAATTGTTTTAACCTTTTCTCCATTTGCTGCCGCCTAAAAGTATACCTTGATTTTTGTGTTTGATATGCTGTAATAAATCCTAATAAGAAATGATTTTTTTTAATTACTAAACGATTGTGAGACTTATATGTTATTTTATTTTTCTTTCAGTAAATTAATTCGAAATTTTTTTAACCTTTCCTCCATTTGTTGCCGCCTAAAAGTATACTTCAATTTTTGTGTTTGATTTGCTGTAACAAAGCCTCCCAATTTCAAATTATATTTTTTTTTTTCATTTTGGAAACTTCTGTCAAGACTCTTAATTCCATTTGACATGATGTCACTTTCATAATTAAAAAAAAGCAAATTTTATCATCATCAATGGCTCTTCGCATTTTATTTTTGTTTTCTCTGTTGCCATGTCCTTGAAATGTGAGCCCTTGGCATGGTTTTTCTGCGTTCGTTGTGAAAACAAATATGTATGTAATTATTTTCCTTTTTTAATTTTTAATTAATCCTTCACCATCATTTTGTTCTAAATTCCTTGAAAAAACAGAAACTGCCAACATTTGATGAGGGTTTATTAGAAATTAGGCCAATTCTGCGACAGAATTGTTACACGTGTAAGGAATACGGTTTCTATCGTTTTATTTTTTGGTTACGGAACCTAATGGTCATTTAAAAAATAAAAAAAATATGGAATGAAGTATACTACAATTACATTCTACATATAAGGTAAAAAGACAACAGAAATTCAATGACGATGGAAAAAAATTGTTTATTTTTTTGTTTATTTTTAATAAAACACCAATTAAAATGAAAGAAAATCACAATCAAATTGACACAACAAGGACCAATTGAGAAAAAGTCCACAAATTATATGGAAATTCTTCAAAGAATATAGTATCACGGAAAAATGGGGAGACTGCTCTCATGTACCTACTTAGCAAATTCTGGCAAAATAAGGTAATGAATAACACCAAACACCTGAAAATCGGAAGATCCATCTGCGGAGTAATTATACTAAAATTTGCTTAGATCTAAGCCATAATCGACAAGGATGTGTAGGCGTTTAACACAACTCGCTGATCCAAATTTCGGCGAACTCGAGTAATATAAGCGTTTTTTTCTTGGCCCTATACCTTAAATTTTATGATTGGTCTATATAGCATATATAAGCCAAATCAGATAGGAACAGCGCCCTCTATGGGTTCAAGAAGTGCATGTGGGAGATTGGTTTATATCATAACTATATCAGGTTATGCACGATTCATACCAAATTCGGCACGCATATTAGAGTTCATAGAAAAAATTACTGTGCAATATTTCAGCCAAATAGGATAAGAATTATGCCTTCTAGACGCTTCAGAAGTATAATCGGGAGATCGGTTTATATGCGAGCTATATCTAAATAAGAAACGATATTGCTCATTTACAATCCGAACCGGCCTACCCTAATATGAAGTATTTTTGCAAAATTTCAAGCACCTAGATTTACTCCTACGAAACTTAGCGTGCTTTCCACAGAGGGAAGGACAAGTCTAAATCGTCTTAAAATGCCATGCCGATCAAGAATATATATACTTTATGAGGGCGTAGACCAATATTTCCATGTTTTACAATCAGATTGACGAAGTTACTATGGTCCCATCCTATGGTAAGTCATGTAAAATGGAGTCTTGTGCACCTCACTGTGTCAAATTTTTTAGAAATAGGGTCAAAAATATTCGAAGGAAGCCTTGAAAAGCCGATTACTGGCCTGGATGTTTGTCTGTAGTGGCATGGGGCAGAAATAATATCTGCACCCTCTTTTCAAGCCAACCTTCCCTAACCATATTCGAAAGAAGTCAAACCAAGAGATCGGTTTATATGGTAAATAAAGGGTGATTTTTTTCAGAGTTACAGGAAAATTTTTCAAAAAAAAAAAAAATAATAAAAAAGGCGTTAAGTTCAGCCCGGCCGAACTTTGGATATCCACCACCTCGGGTATACATGTCAATCACCTTTCGTCATAATCCGGTGAAAAATGCATTATTTATGCCCCCATAGCAGCTACATCGAAATATGGTCCGATTTGGACCAAATTCGGCACGAACATTGAGTTGTCTAAAGAAGTGCAAGTCGTTGTTCAATTTGGTAGAACAAAATATGGGTCTTTTTGGTAACTATATCCAAATATAGACCGATCTGAACCAAACACAACACAGATGACGAAAAACCTTAAATAAGTCACTGTGTCAAATTTCAGCGAAATCGGACAATAATTACGTCTTTTATGGGCCCAAAACCTTAAAAACCTCAAATCTGAACCGATGTGAGCCAAATTTAAGAAGGATGCCGAAGGCCCTAAACCGACTTACTGTCCCAAATTTCGACGACATCGGACAATAAATGAGCCTTTTATGGGCCTAAGACCCTGAATCGGCGGATCGGTCTATATGGCAGCCATATCCAAACCTGGATCGATCTGGGCCAAATTAAGGAAGGATATTGAGAGCCCTAACACAACTTACGGTCCCGAATTTTGGGAAAATCAGACAATAATTGCGCCTTTTATGGACCCAAAACTTAAATCGAGAGATCGGTCTATATGACAGCCATATCCAAATCTGGATCGATCTGGACCAAATTGCAAAAAAAAAAAATGTCAAGAGGCCTATCACAACTCACTGTCCCAAATTTCGGCAACATTGGGCAATAATTGCCCCATTTTTGGGGCCATGACCTTTATTCAAGGGATCGGCCTATATGGCAGTTATATCCAAATCTGGACCGATCTGAGACATATTGAAAAGGAATGTCGAGGGGCTTAACTTAACTCACTGTGCCAAATTTCGGTGACATTGGACAGTAAATGCGCCTTTTATGGGCCAAAAACCTTAAATCGAGATATCGGTCTATATGGAAGCTATATACAAATCTGAACCGATCTGTGCAATATTGGAAAATAATGTCGAGGGGCTTAACCTAACCCACTGTCTCAAATTTCGGTGACATTGGACAATAAATGTGCCTTTTATTGACCCAAAACCTTAAATCGAGAGATCGGTCTATATGGTAGCTATATCCAAATCTGAACCGATCTGGGCCAAATTGAAGAAGAATGTCGAAGGTCCTAACCCAACTCACTGTCTCAAATTTCAGCAAAATCGGATAATAAATGTGGCTTTTATGGGCCTAAGACCCTAAATCGGCGGATCGGTCTATATGGGGGCTATATCAAGATATAGTCCGATATAGCCCATCTTCGAACTTAACCTGCTTATAAACAAAAAAAGGATCTGTGTAAAGTTTCAGCTCAATATCTCTATTTTTAAAGACTGTAGCGTGATTTCAACAGACAAACGGAGAGGACAAACGGACAGTGGACAGACGGACAGTGGACAGACGGACAGAGGACAGACGGACGGACATGGCTAGATCGTCTTAGATTTTTTCGCTGATCAAGAATATATATACACTATACGGTCGGAAATGGATTCTTCGATGTGTTGCAAACGGATCGACAAAATCAATATACCCCCATCCTTCGGTGGTAGGTATAGAAAGTGTACGAACTCATTTAACAACCACGAAAAATGCTCCTGCCATCAGAAGGACGTTTATGTCGCCGAAGCGCCCTTACAATGGTCGAGATTTATCTGCAGATACCGGAGCATAGTCAGAATTCAGAATTTCTTACCACTGTTGCTTTATCCTCGACTTTTGAGTCCTCCAGGAGTTTATCCTTACAAGAAACTCTCGATCTTGTCGTGATAAGTTTTCCTTCCCATTCAGGGGCAGGTGAGAAAGCAGTGGAACCACTCTTCCTCAATACACCGGACCCACGAGGTAGGGACGATTCCTTCTTAGAAACTTCACTAGCTGCTGCTGTCGAAGTATTTTTTAATGTCTTTTCCCGGGGAGGGAGCTTATGGTTGGGGATGTTCCGCCCTTTTTAAGTCCCTCTGTTTCCAAGCTGGATGGGGGCATTGGGGCAGGAGTTTTTGTTGAATTCTTAGGAACTAGGAGGTCAGATAGACTTTGGTCGGGTGTAGTGCCTTTCAGGCCGAGTTTCCGAGATTCTCAAGGCCTTGGATGCGATCCTCAGTCAGGAGCGGCAGCACTCTCAGACTATCACTATTTATGTCGCCAGTCAGGGGGCGCTGAATGACTTTGCTATGGGTCATATAAAGTTAACTTTTGTCGGAAGATGCAAGGGACGGGAGATGGGGTTTGCAGTCAAATTTTGCTGGGTTCCATGCCATCAAGTGGTGGCGGAGAATGTAGAGTCTGCCGAGCAGTCCAGGTCATGGATGGACTCTGTGATTGCAATGCCGAAGGTGACCCCCCCTCCTGAGTGGACTGTTTGGGACGGTGAATGCTTACCACGGCAAATGACCAGGCTTTGTATGGGCTAGCGTTGTGGGCTGCAGAGCTGCCAAGGACCTGTGGTTGAAGTTCTCTGAAACGAGGATGTCGATTGTCTTTGAGCTGTCAAGCGTGGCTTTGTATTGTTGGTTAGAGTCCTGACCGGCCACTGCGATGTTAGGTGGCTGACATGGCGATGGCCTCGCTGAGGGTTTCTGCAGAGTCTGTGGGAATGAAGAGGATTCAGAGAAGGTCAAACACCTCTGCCCCACTATTAGAAGGTGAAAGGCCTTTAATCATACTTATCTGCTTCCTACAACGTTGCCATATTACTCTCTATTTCTATCTGGTCTCTAGGCCTGATTTGGGAACTCACATCTTTTCTTTATTTTCTCATTCACACTTCTTGCCACGTTGGGGTATCACGAACCAGTCGCAGGGCTTGCCTATGTGACATAGGTCGAACTATTGACCATAGTAGAGGAAATGAACAGAGCGGGGTCGGTGGCGAGATGGGACTCAGCGGATAGTCCAAACTAACCTTTGAGTGGGCTATCCTTTCATTCTGAATCAAAGCCTTGATTTTTTTACAATGTTTGGAAAAAATGAGTTGTAATCAGTTTGCATGGGTCCAAGGTTTTCTTATTTTCTACAATTACCCCTCTTATAAAGTACTTAACTGAGTTTTGCCTAAAATGACTGATATATTGATGTTCAACCCCTTCATTTTTGTATACCTCTTGAGCAAGTCCAATTTGCTTTACTTTGTGACTACAAATTCCAAATTTAATATTTAGCTTTTCTTTTTTCTTCTTCTCTCTCTCTCTCTCTAGCCCTACAGCTTTGCTGTGCCATATTTTCTTGGAATGCCCAAAAGCATGCTATGGATTTTGTTCTTTCATAAATCCCCAAGCTATGCAGACAACAATTGTAAACTTCAACAATTCAGGCAATATATTTTTTTTTTTTTTTGTTTTATTGAAATATATGTATGTTGGCACAAAAATAGGTTTAAAACTCGAAAATTGCATTTATTTGTGCTTGGCCAAAAACAAAATAAAACAAATTGCCATGAAAACTAATTTGTTAAGTCTTTGTTGTATTGCGAGTAGAAAAGAAAAACAAAAATCATAACTTAAGAAAGGAAAGGAAAAAGTAAAGTAAAAAGAAGACTTGAAATGAGTGCTCACCAAAAGGGAGAATATTTGCACCTGTGGGGTGTTTTTTTTTCTTTTTGATTTTTAGTTGAAAACAAGATTTGCCAAGAATGGCAACACTTTAAGCTCCCTAAGGTGCTGGCAGCTACTACATTGTCATAGTTGAATCTGAAATCTCTGGTGATTTTTGTAAAACAGCAAACGTTTGTTGCTTGCCAGAGGTAAAGAAAGATGGCTTGCAAGGATGTCACAGCAATACCCACCTCCACCTAGCCTTAGAATGAAATTTCAAAATTGCAACGGATGTAAAAGTCATTTCCTTATTTAAATGTCGGTATGTGCACGACATTTGTATACCATGCAACAAACTAAAGAATAATGAAATTTGTGAAGCTGCTTTCTACAGCACCAGCAAGCTAACTAGCCAGCGGGGAAGGATGCTGGAATGTTGGCAAAGGCGGCAAGGTAGCGCAGCAATAGAATTGTTATAATTTGAGGATTATTTCCTATTCAGAAAAATTTCACAGGACCATGTAAAGATTTATAATTAAAAGTTTCAGCAATGCGTGAAAAAGCGAAATGAAATCACCTTAAAATATGCTACAAAGCAATTAGAAAATAACAGTAGCACCCAAAAGTATGCTATACTATTTGGGGGGTGATGGAAACAGAAAATGAGAGAGACAGAGTGAGAGAGAGAGAGAGAATGAAAAGTAAACGAGGAGAGTTGGGAGGGGTTTTATAACAAGAAACATTAAAATTGAATTCATGAATTTCTTACTAAATACGAAATTGGTTGAAAATGCCAACTTTTGGCATTGTGAAAACTTTGCCAGCGAAGTTTTGAAAAGTTTTCCCCTTTAGCTTGGCCAGTATATAATTCAATTTTGTTCTAGATTTTTATTGAACTTTTAAACTTAATTTTGCTTTAGCCATTTTATAGTTGATGCATATTAAAATGAATTAAAGTTTGTTATGTCTCGGGGCTAATTAGTTTAAAGCCAATGACCAATAACATTTGTTTATTTACTTTCTATTAGTTTAACTCTTTTGATGTTTTCGTATAATTGACATAAATAAATGAAATCACCATCGTCATTATCATCATAGGCGAATAGGTTTTTAATGGCTTCATTTGCCAGTCAGCCATCAGTTGTTGTTTGCCAATTTTGTTATATTTTAATTTGACTATTTTATAGGCAAATGGTAGATAGTATTCCAGATGCAAAGGGTAGCAGCAATCCCTTTTATGAAATTTCACATTGATTGCCATTTTGATTGAGTTATAGTTTAATTGGAAATTTATTTAATTGTTTGTTATATATGAATTTGTATGATTTTAATATAGGCTTCATGATTTGAAATCAGCTTCTGGCAATGCAGCAGAATTTTTGAAATTTGAATGACTTTATGGAAGTTGATTTGGACAATTTGTTGTGATGGATATGAAACACAACACAAACGCCTGTATCACATTACCTTTGAAGTACAATGTGAAAGCTTTATCCTATTCTGAACCAATTTTGATGGACCTCGGCGAACAAAAATATGTTCAAAATGTAATAACTACGGTTGACAAATGACAACATCATAGCAAATTACCCAAAATCTGACGAACATATTGGGTTGCCCAAAAAGTAATTGCGTATTTTTCATATAGTCGACGTTGACAAATTTTTTCACAGTTTGTGACTCTGTAATTGCATTCTTTCTTCTGTCAGTTATCAGCTGTTACCTTTAGCTTGCTTTAGAAAAAAAGTGTAAAAAAAGTAAATTTGAATCAAGTTCATTCTAAGTTTTATTAAAAATGCATTTACTTTCTTTTAAAAAATCCGCAATTACTTTTTGGGCAACGCAATATATATGGGAGCTATATTTAATACTAAACCGATTTCTAGCAAACTTCTCAGATAATGTGGTAGCCCTCGACGAAAGCGTTTTGCAAAATTTTGGAAAGATTGACCAATAAATGCGCTTGCAGTGGCTCTAGGAGTGAAAATCGGGCGATATATACATGAGAGCTATATCCAAATCTTAACCGATTTCCACGAAATTCACCAGTAATGTTGAGAGTCATAAGAAAATCCCTCCTGCCAAATTTCGAGAGAATCGGTTAACAAAAGACCATTTTATTGCAATATTACGGCAAATTGGGCGAACATATATATGGGAGCTATAATTAAATCTGAACCGATTTCGAGCAAACTCCTCAGATATTGTTTAAGTCGTCCAGGAAATCGTTGTACGAAGTTTTGGGAAATTTGGTCAATAAATGCGCTTGCAGTGGCTCTAGGAGTGAAAATCGGGCGATATATATACATGAGAGCTATATCGAAATCTGAACCGATTTCTATGATATCCACCAGTAATGTCGAGAGTCATAAGATAATCCTTCATGTCCAATTTCAAGAGAATCGGTTAACAAAAGACCATTTTATTGCAATATTACTGCAAATCGGATGAACATATATGTGCGAGCTATATCTTAATATGAACCGATTTCAAGCAAACTCCTCAGATATTGCGGATGTCGTCCAGAAAATCGTTGTACGAAGTTTTGAGAAAATTGGCCAATAAATGCGCTTGCAGTGGCTCTAGGAGTGAAAATCGGGCGATATATATACATGAGAGCTATATCTAAATCTGAATCGATTTCCATGAAATTCACCAGTAATGTCGAGAGTCATAAGATAATCCTTCCTGTTCCTGTTGATAATCCTTAGTTCGGCATCCATGAACAGAATCCCACATTGTTACCTACACCGCACTTGACATCCCCACTACTTCATCCAGTAGTTCGACCAGTGACTAGTTCGATGGCCATGAAAGAGCTTCCCTAGCTTATTCGTTCGGCTTTTCATTTCCCTCAGTACCATCTTGCTGGGGAACCTAAGTGATCGTTGTACTATGTTCTAAATAATCCATCCCGTTTTGTGCCAAATTCAAAGGCGGTAAGTAAATTGTCATAAGGGCACTTACCAACATCTCGAAAACAGTGCTCTCGTCTTGCAATTTCGGCGACAACCGATGTGGAATGCATTTAATTAGGCCGCCGCTTCATCCCCACACTCCATTTCGTAAACATCAGTGAAAAATTAAGTCAATCGCCATACCCGCCTCATATTTATCCCGGCACGCGATAACTATGAGCACCTTAGGAGCTTTAACTTGCGTGGTGTTCATCGATATCACGTGAAGCTTAGCTGGAAGCTACCGGAAGCTTCCACAATATGAAAATAATGGAATGCTCCATACGGAGTAACTGTAATTGCAGTCGCGGACAATCAGCGGTATCGTGTGGAAAGTCTCTGTTAAAGGCCGGCTGGCACCGACTCTTGCTTAAATACTGAGAGCCTATGATGCACGATATGAGGATCGCTACCTCAACCTGGAAATGTGGTTACAACAACAAAAGCAACAGCCTATTAAAAACCCCAAAAAAGCTTGGCTACATGGTCTCAAGTTTTGACATCCCTGAAAGCGCAGCCTGAATTATGAGGAATGCGGTTACTTGGTGGAGTTAGTTTCAGCAGCCTGAATTATGCTGAATGTGGTTACTTGGTGAAGCTAGGTTGGGTTAGATTGGCAGTTTATTTTCTGAACAAACTCACTTACACCACAAGGCTCCCCGGTATCCTAGTTGGTATTGTGCTTGGTTTACCAGTGCAGGGGTCGTGGGTTCGATTCCCGCCAGAAGCCTTGGTCTTTCGCTACTATGGTATCACAATGGACTTAAAATTGTCTAAGTGAGTCTGTAAAGCACTGCTACTCTTACCTAGCCTAACCTTCCACCACAGTGGCGACAAACCAGGCCTCTGGTGGGAATCGGGCCCAAGACCACCTCACCGGTAGTCCAAGCACGCTCTAAACTCGATTATCCGAGTGATCTAGATGGAGCTAATTCATATAGGATATAAAAATGAGGTTATAAAATTGATGTAGGAGAGTCTAACATAAAAAGGACATGTTGTGAGTACGGAAGAAGAGGAGACGGAGACAGATCAGGTAGAAAGTCGCCTTTTTCTTCTCGATTTTTTAAGGGTAACGTGTTAAAATAGTATTTGTGAATAACGTGATAACTTACAAACGATGTTTAGCTTCTTACCTGCAAAGAAAAAGTAAAGTTATGGATATTTAGTCAAAGATTTAAATTTTTGGTAGCATTTAGTATACAGAGTTACAAAACGCAAGTATAGCAAGAAAAAAGTAAATATATTTTAAATTCGGTGGGACCGAATAGTGGGAACCTTCCACCATGGTCACATTTAGTATCCTATTTTATTATAATTCACGTTATTCATAGTTATATCCAAATATGGCCCGATCTGGATCATAATAGGCTTAGATACCTATACCAATATTCGATTTCAATAAAATTTTTCTTTTATTAGATTTAGCAAAAACCTATGCCCACAATTTGTTTCGTTTTCCAGAAATTGCTTTTAGTTCCTCTTGTCTTCTCTCCGAAGCTTCGGCACCAAGCTTTACGGTGTTGCTCTAGCTTTAAGTTTTCACCTGTTAGTTTAGGTTGACAAGGGGATGCAGATATTAATCCGTCCCATGCTACTATGGACATACACCTAAGCCAGTAAATGGCAAATGGTTGTGCAATTTACCTTTAAAAAGGAATCTCGAAAAAGAAAATTTTAATGAGGAATTCCGTGCTACTTACAAAATCCTTAATTGTTATCCATATCACTCCCCTAAGTTGGTTCATGTCTGGTATCTCCAAGATACCAAGATGATAAAATGTCTCATCATTTTCCTCACATGCCCTATACATGCTATCACCTGCCAATTGGAAATTTTGCACATGAACATTCCACTAAGGCACAGCGAAAACTTCTCACATATCGATGAGTGCAGTCCGATTCAAATTTAAACTCATTGATAAAGGGCCTCCTTTTTAAAGCGGAGTCCAAACGGCGTGCCGCAGTGCGACACCTCTCTGGAGAGAAGTTTTACATGGCACAGTACCTCACAAATATTGCCAACATTAGGAGGGGAAAACCACCGATGAAATTTTTTTCTGATGGTCTCGCCAGGATTCGAACCCAGGTGTTCAGTGTCATGGGTGGACATGCAGACCTCTGCGCTACGGTCTGCATGTCCCTGCCATGTAAAACTTCTCTATAAAGAGGTGTCGCACTGCGGCTCGCCGTTCCGACTCGGCTATAAAAAGGAGGCCCCTTATCATTGAGCTTACAAATGAATCGGACTGCACTCATTGATACGTGAGAAGTTTGCCCCTGTTCCTTAGTGGAATGTTCATGGGCAAAATTTGCAATTTTTACCAAACGTTTCGCTGTTCCACAATGTTACATGCGTTTGTCGCCCACGCCCTTAAATCGGACTGCGTCGACGCGAAAGGCATCGCGTTAACCAAGTTTATCGATGGCATTTCTCTGGCCTTCACCTCCAAATCGTCTGCCCTTTCATTCCGCCTTACTTCGTTATGGCCCGGCAACCAAACGATGCGGATTGTGCCATCCTCAGAGAAGGCGTTATTTTCCTCCTTACAGTGCAAGACTGTTCGTGACCTTACCCTCCTAGTTTTTATTACCCTTATGGCCATTTTACTGTCCGCAAAGATGTTCACACTCGACGTCCTTGCGTTAGCACAACACAACTCCTCACGAATTTCGTTATCGCCCGGATCTCAGCCTGCAGGCAGACTAAACCAGATCTCAGTGTCTGGGTTCTCAATGTAGACCCCCAGGCCCACTCTGTCCCCTAACGTTGGCCCATCCGTGTAACATGAGATGAAAATTCTAGGGTTTCGTCTGTCCATGAATATGCCGATGGCAGCAGTGCCTCGCACTCGACCTCAAGTGTCGCCTCAGCTATCCGATCGGAAACATCTTTCCTTCCTTCCAGGTTTCCTATCGTCGCCTCGATTATACCGCGATGACATGAGCTGCTCCCATCCTTAATCCATTCTCCCATTGTCTTAAGTCTCACAGCCGCAGTGGCTCCCTCACACTTAATCTGTAGGTCAATGGGTGGGATATCTATTGGGTTGCCCAAAAAGTAATTGCGGATTTTTTTAATTTAATAAAACTTAGAATGAACTTTAATCAAATATACTTTTTTTACACTTTTTTTCTAAAGCAAGCTAAAAGTAAAAGCTGATAACTGACAGAAAAAGGAATGCAATTACAGAGTCACAAGCTGTGAAAAAATTTGTCAACGCCGACTATATGAAAAATCCGCAATTACTTTTTGGGCAACCCAATAATTCCTACAGCGTTCAAGGAAGCCTATAAACTTGAATGATTCCTTCGACGCTCCAAATACATGTTTAGCCCAACGGACATCACTTTGTATTTTCATGGCAAGAACATTAAGAGCTTCTGATTGTTCAACATCTATATCGTTGATAGACTTGTCTTAACGGACTTGGGTATAAACACCGCCCTTGCCTCCTGCCAGGCTTTCGAAGTATATGCAAGTCCGAGGCACGCTGTGAAAATAGCGGCCAGATGTGGCGCCAGATAGTCTGCTTCCTGCTGTAGTAACGTCGGAAATACTCCCTCAGATCCGGGTGACTTAAATGGTGTGAAGCTCCTCAACGCTTCCTTGACCATAAATTCCATTATGATAAATCTATGATCATCGTCATTATCCATGATTCCGGTGTCTTTGCGAGTTCCTTCGTATCCTGTGGAAAATGCGATTTCATCAAAAGCCTCAACATGTCCTCCTTTGTTTCTGCTCTCACTCCCATCCCGTCTACTAACGTTTCAGTTTGGACATGGGGTTTTGAGAGAAATTTTTTCATCTTGGCGTCTTCATTAACGCTATCGACCTTCCTTCGCTTCCAGGAGGTACATTTCGCTGCTCTTGTAATCCTATTGTATTCCTTGAGGCGTGTGTAATACACATCCCAATGTACTTTCGCTTTTTTACGACGTGCTCTGTTAAAAAGTCTGCGGACCTTTTTCCCAATGTTCCGAATCTGCCCGGTCATCCAGGGTTTTTCATGAGCTGATTTCCTTTCTCGAAGAGTACAACTATCTTCGAAAGACTAGTGCAATCGTAATCCTATTGACATTTTCGTCAATGTCCTCTATGCTTGGACAATCTAAATTATTTTGCCCAAGTGTTCTTCAGAGTAGTCTTCCGAATTTTGGACAGGTTTTTAACTTATTACGGAAGCTTATCGGATTCGGCATTGGCCGTGCTGTAGCAATGGACTGAGGAGAAATGCCCCATGGAGACACTCAAATCCTGAACCTAATCAATTAGATTTTTCGAACATATTATCAGAATCTAAATCCTCTTCCTCACCTGTAAGCCCTATTGAAAAGTGTTCAACTCGCTACCTCTAGATCCAGTGGTCGCAATTTGAACAAATTTTAAAACGATTTTCATCGCTTTGAATGTGATGTCAGAAAGGCTTATAAAAAACCTAATGTTGACTCTAGTTCCATTACATTATTTTTATTGGGTTGCCCAAAAAGTAATTGCGGATTTTTTAAAAGAAAGTAAATGCATTTTTAATAAAACTTAGAATGAACTTTAATCAAATATACTTTTTTGTGCACTTTTTTTCTAAAGCAAGCTAAAAGTAACAGCTGATAACTGACAGAAGAAAGAATGCAATTACAGAGTCACAAGCTGTGAAAAAATTTGTCAACGCCGACTATATGAAAAATCCGCAATTACTTTTTGGGCAATCCAATATATATATATGACACTGTTGCGTAAGCCTATGAATCGATGTCCAACATGCGTATGAGTGTTCTGCTCCATGGTTTGTTAATATATTACTCATACGTCTACAATATGAATTATTAATATTAATCATACGCTCCCTATTAAAAATAAAGGAAAACCATAATAAGCCATTGATAACTATTTGGTATAGAATATCCCTGATAATAAAACGATTTTATTTTACTCAGACACGCTTATATCCTTTTGACATTTAGTCATTTCTTTGAAATGTGTTCAACCTTTGAGTTAAAATTATGAAATTACTAGAATTGTGAATTTTCCAAAGCAATTCGCGGTTTATATTTTTAATCGCAAAAACCTTTTGGGCAAAAACAACATCCAGCCTATTTCTTTGAATACATATCATCAATCAAAAGCGCACAAAGAGAGCAAATGTTCCGGCAGGCAGCTAAGGATAGCTGAACAATTGTTACCTTGATGTTTGGCCTCTTATATGGCTGTGTAGCAAAGGAGAAAAAAAACATGCTTATATATGATTATCTGTCTCCCTCTTGTAGGCTTAAAGCTTTGTCTGTCTCTTCATTAAGAATATACCCTGTTCATATGTGTGTGTGCTAGTTGATATGAGGAGGGTAAGAGGGGTGTGGGGGGAAAATGAAAGGGAAAATTCTGTATGCTACGCATGTTATTGTAGTTTATGCATAAATCGAATCTAACATTGCTAAGTTGTTATTTTCCTTCCAACCCCCACTCTCACTCCTTGTTTTTCTCTCCCTGTACCAAAAAGGCTTCCTGCGCTTTGTGTGATTAACGGCATTGATATCCTTTTTTTCGGTTTCACTACTTTTGTCTCATTTTGTGGTTGTCGTAGTTTCTAAACAATGCCTTGACACGGGCCATCTCATTTTTAGGTCTATGAAACAAGGCCTGAGAAATGTTCGCTAAAATTGTTGTCTTCTCCTTAATCCCACGGAAGAGTCGTTAATTTGTTTTTACACTGAATTTTGTTTTGGGATTTTAAGCAGATGCTTGAAAATGTTAATACGCTTTTAATTTCCACACAGCCGCTCGCATTTTTGTGCGCGTTAAGCATTTTTTGCTTTTGATGTGTGAGAAAATTGCGTAAGACGGCTGCTGTTATAACCTCGAAGCTTAAGTATGCGTTAAGGAATTCTATAAAATTCCATACAACAGGCTAAACATGTGTGAAATTTTGTCAGCATTGCTCAACCCTTAACTTGGTGTCTTTATCGCTTATCGCTTAGCGGGCCAGAAACAACAAAGTAAAGAAAAAGTAGGCTATGCTGTTTGGCCTCTTAAGCCAAGGAGGCATAGAGTTGCCATTTACAAAGTTCAAGGCCTTAAAAGCAGTGCTGTTTTTAAACAGCAAACACAGGCTTTGCACCAGACTGTGTGGGAGTGTTGGAAGGTTGTTATGCAATATTTCTTTTTTCTCTCTCTCTCTCTCTCTCTTTCATTCACTTACTGGCTGCTTTATAAAGGAAAATATCTTCAATTGTTTGGCTGAGCAAGCAGCCTGCCATTTGATTCTTTACACCTTATTTTGCTTAATGGAGACTGGGGTTTCATTCCGTCCCCCTCAGAGTTTCCAAAGACTCAAAAGTTTTTTTCTCCCAGTTTTTTGCTAAAAAAGTTTATTTCATATTCAGCAGCTGGGTTGTTGTATTGAAAACACCTTTGGCATAGATTTTTCTTTTCGTGTTGGTTTTTTTTTGCTGTTGGTATTTGTTTGTGTGCGTTACTGGAATGTTTACGAGTTTTGCATATCGCACTTGCCCACACATTTTGACCGAAAAATTGTGCGCGTTTTTGTGTTGGCGTTTTTTCTTCAGTATTTTCACATCTCATGATGTCATGACGAGGAAGGTATGGTGATTGCAAGAGTCTGCTTAAAGTTTGCTAGCCAGGGATCATTAATGGTTTAGATCCACTAGAGCGTATGATTGCTATTAAATTTTTAAAAGGACAAAGTTCACTGTAGCGTATGAGTAATATTTTTTTATATTGGGTTGCCCAAAAAGTAATTGCGGATTTTTTAAAAGAAAGTAAATGCATTTTTAATAAAACTTAGAATGAACTTTAATCAAATATACTTTTTTTACACTTTTTTTCTAAAGCAAGCTTAAAGTAACAGCTGATAACTGACAGAAGAAAGAATGGAATTACCGAGTCACAAGCTGTGAAAATATTTGTCAACGCCGACTATATGAAAAATCCGCAATTACTTTTTGGGCAACCCAATATATATAGAAAACAAAGTGATTCCCAAAATATTGCACCTTCATGCCTAATTTCCTTGCCATATTCTGCTCAATACTCAGATCTAAAAACTCTGTAGTTAGAGTGAAGTACGCCCATAGTGATTTGGTAGTAATTAAAGTAGGATTCGCTGGGCAGAAGAACAGCTCAGTTGGGTCTCATGTAGCCCCATTGGCTTCATGTAGCCCCATAGAAATTTAGGCAGCTGAGCCAGCATAACTCTGGCCGAGGTAAGATAAACCTTATTTAGCGATATGGAAACGGATGGCCTTCTAGAACGACATTCTTCCGTTCAATCCCATGGCAGCCGGTTGTACTTACCGGATTGACACGATGGATTCATTCATCGGCAAGGGCAGCCGCCTCAGTGTACATGTTCGTGCTTTCTTTTGTCATGGGAGAGGCATATCCCAGAGTGCCTTCTGCGCACGCTTCTGTTCCGTGACGAGATTGAAAAGAAATCCGGGCCTTGGTTCTGTTCGGTTTGCCAGAATCGCCTCCATCATCGGTCGGTGTCGGTTAGATGCAACCGGTGAATGGAGTGGGTGCAACCCGTGCTTGGAGTGGGTTCAATTCGTGGAGTGCCTTCTGCGCATGCTTCTGGTCCGTGCAGGGATTGAAAAAAACCTCGGGTCATGGAAATGTTTGGTTTGCCAGAACCGGTGCATGGATTGGGTCCATTTCCGATCTTGCTCTGGTCTTACATCACTACGGGAGTATAGTGGTTCTGAATATGTTGCAAGGAGTAGTCTCCTTCATCGTCATCTCCTTCGTCGTCATCTCCTTCGTCGTCGTCTCCTTCGTCGTCGTCTCCTTCGTCGTCATCTCCTTCGTCGTCATCTCCTTCGTCGTCATCTCCTTCGTCGTCATCTCCTTCGTCGTCATCTCCTTCGTCGTCATCTCCTTCGTCGTCATCTCCTTCGTCGTCATCTCCTTCGTCGTCATCTCCTTCGTCGTCATCTCCTTCGTCGTCATCTCCTTCGTCGTCATCTCCTTCGTCGTCATCTCCTTCGTCGTCATCTCCTTCGTCGTCATCTCCTTCGTCGTCATCTCCTTCGTCGTCATCTCCTTCGTCGTCATCTCCTTCGTCGTCATCTCCTTCGTCGTCATCTCCTTCGTCGTCATCTCCTTCGTCGTCATCTCCTTCGTCGTCATCTCCTTCGTCGTCATCTCCTTCGTCGTCATCTCCTTCGTCGTCATCTCCTTCGTCGTCATCTCCTTCGTCGTCATCTCCTTCGTCGTCATCTCCTTCGTCGTCATCTCCTTCGTCGTCATCTCCTTCGTCGTCATCTCCTTCGTCGTCATCTCCTTCGTCGTCATCTCCTTCGTCGTCATCTCCTTCGTCGTCATCTCCTTCGTCGTCATCTCCTTCGTCGTCATCTCCTTCGTCGTCATCTCCTTCGTCGTCATCTCCTTCGTCGTCATCTCCTTCGTCGTCATCTCCTTCGTCGTCATCTCCTTCGTCGTCATCTCCTTCGTCGTCATCTCCTTCGTCGTCATCTCCTTCGTCGTCATCTCCTTCGTCGTCATCTCCTTCGTCGTCATCTCCTTCGTCGTCATCTCCTTCGTCGTCATCTCCTTCGTCGTCATCTCCTTCGTCGTCATCTCCTGTCAAGCAGCAAAATACGCAACAGAAGCACCCCAGCCCCAATGTTGCCGGACCAGTGCCGGGAATTGTATCATTCTTGTAAATTAATTTCAATGGTCTCCGAGGCAAGATCTACGAGTCAGAGGAACATATTTTGTTGCGGGAATCCAGGAGACAAAGCTTACCAAGACCTATAGCCTGCATAGTTGTGACAAATGCAATGTGCGACGTATGGTTTGCTTAAGGAGTGTTGGGGATTGGCCTTCGTTATACACCATTCTTGGGCTGTATAGGCCCATCTCGCCTACGCCTGGGGATAGTGAGCCCTACAAGGAATAAATGGGGAACGCTGTTAAGTCCGGAACTGCTGAGACACAACTGACCAACACCCGCAGCTTGCATAGTTGTCACGAATGCAATGTGCTACGCTTAAGGGGGGACCGCTTAAGGGGGGTGGAGGTGAGGATTGGCTTTCGTGATGCACCATCTCGCTCTCTCAAGGAATAAATGGGGAAAGCAGTCAAGTCCGGTACTGCTGAGATAGAACTATACAACGTGCACAAATCGTCGCACAGTGGGAGAAAATCGAAAAAAAAACTCGTAAAATATGCCGTATGAGAATGGGTAGCGATGTCTCTTTGAAATTGGTCACCTCGCCATATCGGAAAATTTCTCTGGCTGCCAAACCTTCATTTGTGGTCCGATTTTCAAGTTTCTTTTCTTTCAAATTGTACACGATCTTGCTAACACAGCTCTAACCATTTAATCTCTCTACCTATTTTCAAATCTCTACCTGTTTTCAAACCCCATATGTTTTTCTATTTTTTTTTTTCGATTTTCTCCCACTGTGCGCCACCGCAAAATGGTGAGCTTTGCCCTTGGAGCTGAATGGTGTGCATGGTCGTCCCTTATGATCATCCAGAGTATTCATTATGCTGGATTCCCATGTACATCGCCTTATATTGTATTCCAAAGTATCCGATTGTGATTCTTGACATAATGCTGAGAAATATTCTTACTGAAAGCTGGCAACTGGGTCAAACTTCTCACATATCAATGAGTGCAATCCTATTCAAGTTTTAGCTCAATGATAAGGGAACTCCCGCCGCAGAGCGACACCTCTTTGGCCTAGTACCTCACAAATGTCGCCTGGCGAGAACATCAAAAATTTGTTTTTCTAATGTCCTCGCCAGGATTCGAACGCGGGCGTTCAGCGTCATAGGCGGACCTACTAAAATCTGCGCTACGGTGGCGGGTTACAAGTATGCGAAGATAAAATACGTTCGGCTTTGTCCTTGAGACTCGCACCGGGTATCTTCGTCAAAAGCTCCTGCTTACCAGTCATCCGTGGAGCCTAGCGCAACCGCTCCATCAATCGAGGTCTCAGTAGCAGGCAATATGCTACGGCCTGATACCACCACCGCAGCTGTTTCCTTTGTAGCCGAGTCCAAACGGAGTGCCTTAGAGCGACACCTCTTTGGCCTAGTACCTCACAAATGTCGCCAGCATTAGGAGGGGGATAATCACAGCTGAAAAATTTTTTTGTGATGTTCTCGCCAGGATTCGGACCCGGGTGTTCAGCGTCATGCCAAAATCTGCGCTACAGTGGCAGGTTACAAGCATGCGAAGAAAAAATACGTTCGGTTTTGTCCTTGAGACTCGAATCGGGTATCTTCATAAAAAGCTCCTGCTTCGTCAACCGCTCCATCATTCGACGTCTCACTAGCAGACAATATGCTACGACCTGATACCACCACCACAGCTGTTGGCTTTGTGGAATCCATTCTAAGCCTACTCTCCAGATCTGTCGCTCCACTGTTAACGGACACATATCATCAACAGCCTAATGGATAACACTAAAGTAGGAGCTATCTTTGAGTGACTTGACCTTTTTTTTTTACCAAAAATAATGGAAAGTGGACCGATTGGAACAATATGGGATTCAAATGAATGGGTCCAAGTATCTGGGGGGCCGCCCCAGCCCCAAAACCCCTTAAAATAGGTATATTTGACGATCTTGACAATATGGGTCTCAAATGAAAGGTATTCGGGAGTAGATTACGAATATGGTCAGGATGTAGGAGTGGGCTTTATAATTTATTGATAACGGAAGAGGGCGGACCCTCCACCGTTACCCCAAAAACACCACCCAAAATCTAAAGTGGACCGATAAGCACAATATGGGTATCAAATGAAAAGAATGCAGGAGTAGATAACGAATCTGGCATACAAATTCATGTCGAAGTAGAGGGGGTCACCCCACCTCCACAAAAACGCCCTAAATGGGCACATTAGCCAATCACGGATATATGGCACTCGGTTTGTTTGTTCCGTGTGAACTGAAAAACGGCAGAACCGATTTTTTTTGGAAATTTTCACATATTGTGTAGGTTGGTTTGGAAGGAAACATAGGCTATATAATTTTTCGGTATCGGAAGGGGGACGGACCCTCCCCCTTATGCCAAAAACACAACACAAATACAAAAGTGGACCGATCGGAACAATATCGGTATCAAATGAAAGGTATTGGAGAGTAGAATACGGAGATGGTATTGAAATTTGAGTCTATGTTCTCACCGGGCCGCTCTAACTCCAAAACTCCTACAAACAGACATATTGGACGTTCATTTTAATATGGGGCTTAAATGAAAGGTATTCGGGAGTAGATTTCGAATCTGGCATACAAAATCAGATCGAAGTATAGGGGTTCAAGCCACACCTCAAAAACGCCATTTGATCCATTATGGCTATGTGATACTTGGCTGAACCGATTTTCTTAATATTTTCATAGATTGTGTACGTTTGTCTCGAACATAGGCTACATAGTTTTTAGATATCGGATGGAGGCAGACCCTCCCCCTTACCCCAAAAATGCCACCCATATTCGAAAGTGGTCCGATGGGCACAATAAGGGTATCAAATGAAAGATATTGGAGACCAGAAAACGAGTATAGTATTAAAATTTGCGTCCAAAAACCCAGCGGGACAACCCCCCCCAAAAAAAAAAAAATTTACTAAACAGATATATTCGAAATTCATGTCAATATGGGACTCAAATGAAAAGCTTTAGACAGTAGATTACAAATATGGCATAAAACATTAGGTCCAAGTGATGGGAGGTCGCCCACCCCCAAAAATACCCTCAAATGGGCCATGGTCGGCTACATGGCTATATGGGACTAAAATAAAAGGTATTAGGGAGTAGATTGCGAATATGACGCTTTTCTTCCTAAAGGTACGTCAAAAGGATTATTTGACCCCTTATGACAATACGGGACTCAAATGAAAGGTATTTGAGAGTAGAAAACGAATTTAATATCCAATTTCGGAGCCAAGTGTTTTGGGGAACGCGGTGAAGCACCCCCTAAACCGAACTCCAAATCCGTTGGGAATAAAGAACGAATTTGATATCCATTTTCAGTGCAAAGTGCCGGTGGCCGCCCCAGACCCCAAAACACCCTCCAAACGGTTCATATTTACCGGCCATGACAATATGGGCTTCAAATTAAAAGGATTTGGAAGTGCAGCACGAATTTCATATCCATATTTGAGTTGAAATGTCTGAGGTGCCATCTCTACCCTAATGAGAACATAACCCTAAGGAGAAACATTACCACCAGGAACCGAGAAGGGGCAAATTCTCACACATCACTGAGTGCTTTCCGATTCAAGTTTAATCTCAATGATAAGGGACCTTTTTTATAGCCGAGTCCGAACGGCGTCCCGCAGTGCGACACCTCTTTGGGGAACATTTTTTAAATGACCCTACATGGCATGGTACCTCGCAAATGTCGCCAATATTAAGAGGAGATAAACACCGCTTTGTCCGATGTTCTCGCCAAGATTCGAGCGCGTTCAACTTCATAGGATACAATGGCAAGAATTCGATATCCGCACTCGGGGCGAAATGTCCCCAACCTAAAAAGATATTAGAGAGTTAAAGAAGACACAGGGGAGCGGGCCCTGATCGGCTAGAATGGTATTAAGTAATCGAAAACGCCCGACTTTTGCCTATCCTTATTTTGCTCGTGGTTGTCATATAGTCATCCCATGCGTATGAGTATTTTTTGTCATATACCTTATATAGCCATAACGTATACGCACCAATGGCCAAAAACAATAAAGTTTTCGCCGAATGGTTAATTTTAAACAATTTGCATGTTTTTAAAGTATTGCTATTCTTAGAAAAATTAAGACCATACCTTCATTTCTAATTGTTCCTCTATTTTATGGTTAATTTTTTTTTTCTTTGCAGTTATATCACTATTTTACCATCAGCCCAACATCAGAGTGCTTTCGTATATATTCCATTTAAATATAAATTTAAATATTTTCAACGTTTTTTCTCGCTCTCTACACTCACAGCATTGCCTTGCAGCCTTATGGCAGCATACAGCCTACAAACAACAACGACTCTCTACCCTACGGTACATTGCCTTGGGGAATGAAATGTAGTGGTATTGAAAATTATTTTTTAATGCGGCATTGATGCTGCCCTTAGCTCATACGCGTATATGTATGCAAAGTATTTGCAAGTAGAGCATTGAGGCGTGAAATAGAACCACATTAACTTCGATCGTTGAGAGGGGGTGCAGGAGAGGGGATAGATATCGTTCACACATACACTCACCGTTAAAAAGCATTACGATGGTTATTATTATTTACTTGCTCTAATGGCTTAGACTTAATGTTTTCAATGCTGTTTGTTTATTTTTGCACACAAAAGAAAAGAAAGAAAAAGCAAAAAACGTCACACACATATTTATAAACTAAATGCGTGTTGTATATACATTTTTCAGTCTCTAGGGATTCTTTGAGGCATACAATTTATTTTTGCTGGATTTTTTTTTTTTTTTTGAAAAAGATTTTCATTTTGCCTCATTAATGTTAAATTATAAACAAAATAGTAGGGCTTGGTTTGCCTTTTTTGGAGGTTTCAGCACTATCTGGTTTTCTTTTATATGTTTTAACAAAAATAAAATATGTTTTTGTAAGCGTGTGTGTGTGTGTTTTCAAGGTCTTGCCAGAGAAAGCCATATTAAAAAGAAATACCATGACAACCACAAAACGAATGAGGTATTAAAATTAACAGCTATATATTGCTGACATTGATAAAGTTTAATTATATGCGTTGATTTGACTTTGGTAGTCTTTGCAAAAACCCATCCCATTTTGTTAAGTTGGGGGAATTTAATACAAAAATAAAACAAGTAAAAGTGTGCTAAGTTCGGCCGGGCCGAATCTTATATACCCTCCATCATAGATCGCATTTGTCGAGTTCTTTTTCCGGCATCTCTTCTTGGGCAAAAAAGGATAAAAGAAAATATTTGCTCTGCTATTAAAGCGATATCAAGATATGGTCCATAATTTAATTATATGTTGGAGACCTGTGTAAAATGTCAGTCAATTCGAATAAGAATTGCGCCCTTTGGGGGCTCAAGAGGTAAAATAGAGAGACCGATTTATATGGGAGCTGTATCAGGCAATCGACCGATTCAGACCATAATAAGTATGTTGATGGTCATGAGAGGATCCGTCGTACAAAATTTCAGGCAAATCGGATAATAATTGCGATCTCTAGAGGCTCAAGAAGTCAAGATCCCAGATCGGTTTATATGGCAGGTATGTCAGGTTATGGTCCGATTTGAACCTTTTGTGGCACAGTTGTTAGATATCATAACAAAACACGTTGTGCAAAATTTTATTGCGATGGGATTAGAATTGCGCCCTCTAGAGGCTCAAGAAGTCAAGACCCAAGATCGGTTTATATGGCAGCTATATCAGGTTATTGACCAATCTGAACCATACTTGGCACAGTTGTTGGATATCATAAAAAAAAACGTTGTGCAATATTTCATTCCAATCGGATTAGAATTGCGCCCTCTAGACGCTCAAGAAATCAAGACCCAAAATCGGTTTATATGGCAGCTATATCAGGTTATTAACCGATTTAAACCATATTTGGCACAGTTGTTGGATATCATAAAAAAAACGTTGCGCGATATTTCATTCCAATCGGATTAGAATTGCGCCCTCCAGAGGCTCAAGAAGTCAAGACCCAAGATCGGTTTATATAGCAGCTATATCAGGTTATAGACCGATTTGAACCATACTTCGCACAGTTGTTGGATATCATAACAAAACATGTTGTGTAAGATTTCATTCCAATCGGATTAGAATTGCGCCCTCTAGAGGCTCAAGAAGTCAAGACCAATCGGATTAGAATTGCGCCCTCTAGAGGCTTAAGAAGTCAAGACCCAAGATCGGTGTATATGGCAGCTGTATCGGGTTATGATCCGATTTAAACCATACTTGGCACAGTTGTTGGATATCATAACAAAACACGTTGTGCAAAATTTCATTCCTATCGGATAGGAATTGCGCCCTCTAGAGGCTCAAGATGTCAAGACCCGAGATCGGTTTATATGGCAGCTATATCAGGTTATGGACCGATTTGAACCATACTTGGCACAATTGTTGGATATCATAACAAAACACGTTGTGCAAAATTTCATTTTAATCGGATTAGAATTGCGCACTCTAGAGGCTCAAGACACGGGATAACTATGAGCACCACACAGGTTGGAACTTTGAGCTCCGACTTGTGTGGTGCCCATCGTTATCACGGGAAGCTTAGCTAAAAGCTACCGGACGCGTCCACAGGTTGCGGATGGTGGAAGCTCCCTTTTTATGCGGAGTGCAAATGTGGCCGCGGGCAGTCAGCGATTTTCGAAAGGAGAGTCTCAGTGAGGAGTCAGGTGGCACTGGCTCTTAATTAAATACTAAGCGCCAATGGCCAACATCAGAGTCTGTTCCCAGGTTAGGGGCGGCTGGAGGCGAGCGTTGGATCTTGGTGCAAGCGGCTCGCCACAACGAGGGATACGTGTGCAATCCCACAAAACCCATGCGGTTGGGGCGCTGGGCCAGTAACCCGCCCCCGGAAAACTATGAGAACTACTATGAGAAACAAAGGAATAGTCAAAAAGGACCCCCCAACGTTCGCATAAAAGCCAAATTCTTCGACATCAGCCTAATTTGTGCCCATGCCCCGACGGAGATGACCAAGGACGAGCAGACCAAGGATATTTTCTATGAGCGCCTAGAGAGAGAATATGACCGCTGCCCCGCCCATGGTATTAAAATCGTTCTGGGAGATTTTAATGCCAAGATAGGGAAGGAAGACATTTTTGGCCCAACACTCGGAAAGTTTCGCCTCCACGAGATAACGCCCAGTAATGGGTTGAGGCTGATAGATGTCGCCGCGGCAAATAACCTTGGAGTTAGTAGCACCAGATTTCAACATCCAAAATATTCACAAAGCCACATGGCTGTCACCCGATCAAAACACGAGGAACCAAATTGTTCACGTTGTGATAGATGGAAGGCATTCATCGATGTACGATCGATTAGTGGAGCGAATATAGATATACCTTGTTGCAGCAAAGGTTTGAACATGGCGAGAAAAGTACGATCTGACACTGCACGGAAGCTGGACATTGAAAAGCTGCAAACACAACAAATGGCAGAGGCATACTCCAGTCGACCGACCCAACTGCTTGATGAAAGCACTCCTTGTTCCGATGATATAATGGCGCAGTGGCAAACTTTTACCCACTCTATGGAAAATGCAGCGAAATCCGTACTTGGGTACCGGAAGCCTCCTCCAAGAAACCCATGGTAGGACCAAGAGTGTCGAGATGCTACTGAAGCCAAGAATGCGGCCTATAGAGCAATCCTGCAATCAGTAGCAACGCGCCAGATGAAGGACAGGTATCGGGGGAAAAGGAGAGAGGAGAAACGTCTATTCCGCGGAAAGAAAAAGGCAATGGAAAGACGTGAGTGTGAGCGAATTGAGTTGTACAGGAGTCAGATTGAGGTCCGGACATTCTACCAAAGAATTAAACATCAAACCGAGGACTTTGGTGCAGGCATATCCTCCTGCAGAGACAAAGAAGAAAATCTGGTAATTTCCACATATAGCGTGCTAAGAATATGCTGCTAGAGTCCAATGTTGGCGGCGAAGAGGATACCGCAGAACCAATCAATGATGATGGTATAGAATGTTTACCCCCTACTCAGAATGAGGTCCAAGTAGCAGTGACCCGGCTAAAGAACAACAAGGCAGCAGGAGCCAACGGGTTACCCGCTGAACTATTTAAGACCAAAGGCGACACGCTGATAAGACGTATGCATCAGCTTTAATGCGCAATCAGGCTACAAGAACGCATAGCCGATGATTGGAACCTCAGCATACTATGTCCCGTACAAAAGAAAGGAGACAAGACGGAATGTGCCAACTACAGAGGAATAAATCTCCTCCCCATGGCATACAAGATAGTCTCGAGCGTACCGTGTGTAAGATTAAAACCGAAAGTCAATGAGATAATTGGGCCCTATCAATTCAGACCTGGTAAATCCACCCTGGACCAGATATTCACACTGCGTCAAATCCTATCCTGAAAAAGACACGTGAAGTACCCGAAACAACTACCATATCTGTTAACTAAAAAGCCGCTTTCGATACGTTCAAAGGTATTTCAAGCCATGTCTGAGTTTGGCATCCCGGCAAAATTAATAAGACTCTGCAGAATGACACTTTCTGATACGCGTTCCTCAGTAAGAATAGGAAAGAATCTCTTCGAACCATTCAATACCAAACGAGGTTTCAGACAAGGACACAGCCTATCTTGTGATCTCTTTAATATCCTGCTGGAGAAGATTATACGAGATGCAGATGTGATAAGATATGACACACTACTCACAAGAGAACACATGCTACTCGCCTAGCCGACGACATCGCCATCATAGGTCGGTCACCGGAAGTAGTAACTGCTGCCTTTGAAAGAATCAAAAGAGAGTCAGTGAAAATGGGTCTGGCAGTAAATGGAGATAAGACGAAATGGATGGTTTTCATCTCTCAGAACACCTTGTACAACCGAGCAGATAAAGAAAGTTGGGAACCACAACTTTGAGATAGTCAGTAACATTATCTACCTCTGCACCGCCGTAACCGAAACGAATGACACCAGTTTTGAGATAAAGCGAAGAATAATACTGGCAAACAGATGCTACTTTGGATTAAGTAAGCGGTTTAGAAACAAGACCACCTCTCGACAGACGAAGATTACCTTACACAAGACATTGATACTACCCGCGCTGTTATATGGTTCTGATGCATGGGTACTTTTGAAAGCAGATGTGGTAGTATTTGCGAGAAAGATTCTTCCTTAAATATATGGACCAGTTTGCATTAATGGAGAATATAGGCGACGTATGAACCACGAGCAGTATGAGCTGTATGACGAAGATAGCATAGTTACACGCATCAAAATACAACGGCTGTGTTGGCTAGGTCATGTTGTCAGAATGGATGAAGAAGCTCCAGCAAAAAAATCTTTTGGAGGCAAACATCATGGTACATGCAAACCGGGAAGACCAAAAGAGCGATAGAAAGATCAAGTGGTGGGAGACACCACGAAACTTGGTGTCATAGATTTTAGAATGAGCGCAGAAGATCGAGGCGCTTGGAACGCTATTCTGCGTTCGGCTAACGGAAAAGGAAAGGGGCTCAGATCTGATATCTGTTTTATGGCCAAGTATCTCAGGGACGACTCATCTCATTCACTCCCCCTGAACCACACATATATACAGACTATAGCAGTATGTACCTCAAATGTGGTATTTGGGTGTAGAGTATGATGGGCCGCCCCATCTCCAAGGCCAACTTAATGGATTTTTTAAGCCAATAATGACACTATGCGGCTCAAATAAAAGGTACGAAACTGATACATGGGGGTACACCTCACCCCTAAAAACACCCCCATACCAGACATATTAACCGTCCAAAGCACTATATGACTTTAATGAAAGAAATTTGGTAGAAGAGCACCAATATGATATTCAAACAGGAAATTTTTCCTGACCGTGCCAGTTTAGGGCTCAGATAAAATAAGAGAGTGAAAGAAGTGAAGCGGGCCTTGATCAGCAAGTTTTCCATAAAAAATATTTTAACAAAATTTTGAATAATATGAAAGTTTAAAAAAAATCTTTAAAATAAACTTTTATCACAATTTTCTTTAGAAAAAAAATGTTTGCCATAATTCTCTTTAGAAATAAAATTTTGCCAGAATTTTCTTAGAAATAAATAAAAAGTTTGACGTTACTTGGCAACCCTCATCTCCTTATTACAACATTGTTGTGAATAATTAATATTAATTATACATCACGATTAAAATGTGTTAATTAAATTTAATAAAAACCACAAGCTTTTCCATAATCTACACTACATTTGCATTCATAAACCTTTGCATAGTTTTTAAAACAAAAAACCCCAAAGCATATCATCATCATCATAGTTTTGTAAAGCATACTCTAAGGGGCAAAATCTGTACGCCATAAACATAGCCATTTATTATATATATATATATAAATAATTTCCTGCAAATTGCCGCAATTATTAAAGATGAATGAACAAAATTTGTTAGTATTGTTGTTTTTGTTATGACAACATATCACATTATCACCACCATTATGATTTAGTTTTGCTGCATTAATATTTCATGTCTATGTTTTATGCTAAATTTGCCGAATCACAGTCATATACAAAAAACCATATGCATAAATTTAAGATTTTCTTTTTTTTTTGCTGTTTGCAGTTTGCTCATTTGTTCAGAAAAAATACATACAAAGGTACTGCCAACCAACCAGTAGTGGTAATAATTTCATATTAATTATGTTTTTAATATATTTCCTGGGCAAAAGCCCCCTTAAAATTGATATGATGGCAATAAATTAAAAATTGTGGTCAAAATTTGTGCAACATGCCTTCAGGCAGGGTAATGGCAACGGTAACGTTATCACAGCAACAGCATCGGTAGCATAATCATCAGTAGCTTCATGATCATAACCATCATCATTATCATCATCATAACCCACAGATTTTATGGGTTTTGACATTTATGGCAAACGTGTTGTATGGGTTTTTTTTTTTTATTAAGGTTAAAATTGTAATAAAATGCATGTGACTTTTATGCACAGAGCTATGATAATAACGATAAAAACCAACAATGATATGTACTAAAACCAACAAAATCTTCCAATAAAATTTACAAAAACAATGATGCGTTTCACCTTATGCAGACGCAGCAACAGCATACATAAGGATTAAAGAGTGATGGAAAATTATTACCCAACCAGTAAGGAAGGGCAAAAGTCGGGCAGTTCCGGCTGTATACTACCCTACACCTACCCTATAAGTACAATGTGGGAGCTATTTCCAATTCTGAACCATTTTTGATGGACCTCGGCGAGCAAAAATATGTTCAAACTGTTATAATTACGGTTGACAAATGACAACATTATTGCAAATTACCCAAAATCTGACGAACATATATATTGGAGCTATAACTAATACTAAACCGATTTCCATAAAATTCGCCAGTAATGTCGAAAGTCATTAGAAAATCCTTCCTGCCAAATTTCGAGAGAATTGGGTAACAAATGACCATTCTATTGAATTATTACTGCATATCGGACGAACATATATATGACTGCTATGTCCAAATCTGAACCGATTTATATGAAATTCACCTGTAATATCGGGAGTTATAAAAAAATCCTTCCTAACAAATTTCGAGAAAATCGGTTAACAAATGCCCATTTTATTGCAGTATTACTGCAAATCAAACGAACATATATATGGGAGCTATATCCAAATCTGAACCGATTTTTTCCAAATTCAATAGGCTTCGTCTCTAGGCCGAAAAACACGCCCATACCAAATTTGAAGACGATCGGATGAAAATTGCGACCTGTAGTTCGTACACAATTTAACATGGACAGACGGACAGACAGACGGACATAGCTAAATCAAATCAGAAAGTGATTCTGAGTCGATCGATGCCTTCTAGTTCCTACCGTTGAACCATCCAGATCGCTTTAAAAAGTCTAACAACTTGCGGATGTTCACATCAGCTAAATCAGACCGGTACTCATAGAAATGAGAATCTAAAGTGGAACTCCTTCTGACTGTCAGTGAGGAACACACACACAGAAGGTGTTCTATAGTCTCTTCTTCTTCGATGTCCTCACAGCTTCTGCAGAAGTCTGTCAGCATATTTTCCGATTAGACAATGACCTGTCATGACGGACACATTGACTGAGGCGTCTGTTTAAGCCAGTGACAGCAAAGCGTTTGACTTCTTCAAGTCTAGTTTAGGCCACATAGTTTTGGAATGCTTACAGCCCGCTCTTTGTGACCATCAATCATTCGTTGTCCTTCGGGCCTGGTCTTGAAAACTTAGCTTACATGTCGCTAGAGGCATACCCACAGATTCCAGTATCCCTGGAATGTGTTGGGTAGTGCCTAGTCTCGCAAGCTCGTCCGCTTTTCAATTCCCTGGGATATTTCTTTGGCCTGGCACCCAGAACAGGTGAATTTTGACCAGTCATGACAGGCACAATGACTGAGACGTCTGTTCTAATCAGTGACAGCAAAACGGTAGACATCTTCAAGCATAGGTTGGGCCACATACTTTTGGAATGCTCACAGCCCCCATTTTGTGGCAATCTATTGTTCGATGTCCTTCGGGCATGATCATGAAAACATAGCTTACATGTCGCTAGAGGCTTATTTACAGACTCCAGTTTCCTTTGAATGTGAAGGTCTCCCAAGCTTGTCCGCTTTACAATTCCCTGGGATAACTCTGTGGCCCGGCACCCAGAAAAGGTGAATTTTGAACTGTTCAGCGGTCTCTTTTAGAGATCTGCGACAGTCGTGGGTGCTTTCTATACCCTACACCACCGCTGTGGTACAGGGTATTATAAGTTTGTGAATTTCTTTGCAATGCTAAGAAGGAAAAGAGAGCTAGACCCATTGATAAGTATTCCGATCGACTCAGAATCAATTTCTGATTTGATTTAGCTATGTCCATTTGTCTGTCCGTCCATCTGTCGGTCTCTGAGTCCATGTATTCTTGTAATCAAGGTACATGTAGTGTTTGTTGGCCAAACTTGAGGAAATCTTGCACATGTCACTTTTTTGGCCCAAGGACGAACGCTGTTGATTTTGGTCAAAATCGGTTCGGATTTCGATATAGCTCCCATATATATGTATCGCCCGATTTTGACTTTAATGGCCGTAGTATATACAATTTTCAACCGATCCGCACAAAATTTGGCGTGAACTGTTTTGTAACTGATCTGTATCGCCCGATTTGGACTTAAATGGCCGTAGAAACTACAATTTTCAACCGACCTACATGAAATTTTGCACGGATTGTTTTGTTACTGATCCTAACGTATCTGCAAGATATAATTAAAATTGATTCAGATTTAGTTACAGCTCCCCTATATATGCATCGCCCAATTTACACATATATGGCTATAGTAACAACAATTTTCATATGATCTGCTCGAAAACAAATTCTGTTTAGATTTAGATATAGCATGTATTAAATGCCCGAATTTACAATTGTAGGGTAGATGTAGGGTATTACATAGTCGGCTCCGTGCGACTTTAGCCTTTCCCTAGTGATTGTGTTCAGAAATAAGTTCTCCAGGGATTTAATGGCTGCATGGCTGTCTGAGAATACATTTATGCCAATCGTCGACATTACATCTTAGCCTTTAAAACACTTCCTTAATTGCAAGTACCTCCGCTTGATACACACTGCAGTGGTCGGGCTACATTTTCGATATGACCAGTTTTAGAACTTTAGAGTACACCCCAAAGCTTCAAGTTTGAGCTTAATGATGGAGGACCTCCTTTTCATAGCCGAGTCCAAACGGCGTTGCGCAGTGTGACACCTCTATGGGGAGAAGTTTTTAAATGAATTCTATGCATGGCACAGAAACTCACAAATGTCACCAACATTAGGAGAGGATAACCACCTATCAAAATTTTACCAATGTTCTCGCCAGGATTTGAACCCACGCGCTTAGCATCAATGGCGGACTAACTAGTCTCTATGCTTCATTGACTCGAATTCGATACTCACATTCGAGGCGAAATGACCCCATCTTAAAACTCAAAACAGCACTTTTATATCGACCATAGCAATATAGGGCTCAAATAACACGCTTAAGAGCGTTAAAGAAGACGCTGCGGAGCGGAAGGTTCGGCCAGTTTTCTATAAAAATAAAATTTTGAAAAAAAACCCACAAAATCAACATTTTGCCAATATTTTTAATTGGAATGCCGTGCATTATAAAGTTTTTAAGGAAATCTTTTGGCAATTCTCTGAACATTGTTGTTGGTTATTTCGTTTCCTTAAATTCTATTAAAAATGTTTGTTTTCTGAGGATCAATTTTTTGCCTCAGTCTATAAAGTAATAAAATTCCATTAGTTCACCCCTTTTGCCTGTGTAGTCCTTAAGCCTCTTATAAATCGAGATTTATATGATTTAAAACACTTCGCACTCATCGCAGTAGAAAAATCCTTCCTTGTAAAACTTTCATAAAGGCATTGCCTAGTACACACACATGCACTTTGTGACACTCCACTAAGTGTTGATCTGTTTGAGGTTGTATACTGTGCCAGTGAGCCTGTGTATGTTTAACAGTAAATGTTTGTATTAGTGTTTGTTGAGCTCTTGAGCATGCATTGATTGCATTGCATATGTAACATGTTACATTATTCATATAACCTATACTCACATGCTACTTGCAACAAAAAAAAAAAAAAAACAATCCATGATTGCAGAGCATTGCAGTGCTATATTCATACACACACATACACACACACAAAGGGAGACATACATACACCAATACCATATAATTGTATTTTAAATGGAGGCTGAGTGTTTTGTTTTGTTTCAAGTATGCAAGTGCAATTTTTGTTGTTCTCATTGATTTATACACACAGTTTAAGGACAATATTGTAGTTGGCATGTTCTTTGAGCATATGTGTGTGTGTGTGTGCGTGTATGCGAAAGTATTTGCATACACACTTGTATATAAATTTACTGCTACAAATGCCAGTAATCATAATGAAAGGCCAACAAAACCTTTTGATTTGAGTTTAATAAAACCTTTTGAGTTGATTGAAAATTGCCTGTTTTTATTGCTCTAGACTGGAAGTTCAAAGTGATATGGCCGACTATAAATAAATGGGTCAGATTGCTATTGTCCAGAACTATTTGAATATCGAGAACATTTTTTTTTTGATTTAGAGGAATGTGAATAAATGGATCAAAAAATGCAAAGAAACAGAAAAAAATATGAAATAAAAAAAAATAAAATAAAAATAAAATAAAATAAAATAAAATAAAATAAAATAAAATAAAATAAAATAAAATAAAATAAAGTAAAATAAAATAAAATGAAATAAAATAAAATAAAATAAAATAAAATAAAATAAAATAAAATAAAATAAAATAAAATAAAATAAAATAAAATAAAATAAAATGAAATAAAATAAAATAAAATAAAATAAAATAAAATAAAATGAAATAAAATAAAATAAAATAAAATAAAATGAAATAAAATAAAATAAAATGAAATATACTAAAATAAAATAAAATAAAATAAAATAAAATAAAATAAAATAAAATAAAATGAAATAAAATAAAATAAAATAAAATAAAATAAAATAAAATAAAATAAAATAAAATAAAATAAAATAAAATAAAATAAAATAAAATATTGGTAGTAGTAGTAGTAATTATAAAAGAAAGTAAATGCATTTTTAATAAAACTTAGAATGAACTTCAATCAAATATACTTTTTATACCCACCACCGAAGGATGGGGGTATATTCATTTTGTCATTCCGTTTGCAACACATTGAAATATCCATTTCCGACCCTATAAAGTATATATATTCTTGATCAGCGTAAAAATCTAAGACGATCTAGACATGTCCGTCCGTCTGTCTGTTGAAATCACGCTACAGCCTTTAAAAATTGAGATATTGAGCTGAAACTTTGCACAGATTCTTTTTTTGTCCATAAGCAGGTTAAGTTCGAAGATGGGCTATATCGGACTATATCTTGATATAGCCCCATATAGACCGATCCTCCGATTTGGGGTCTTAGGCCCATAAAATACGCATTTATTATCCGATGTCGCCGAAATTTGGGACAGTTAAGACCCTTGACATACTTCTGCATTATCGCACTGATCGGTTCAGATTTGGATATAGCTGCCATATAGACCGATCTCTTGGTTTTAGGTTTTGGGGCCATAAAAAGCGCATTTATTGTCCGATGTTGCCGAAATTTGGGACAAAGAGTTCAGTTAAGCCCCTCCACATATTTCTGCTATGGGACATAAGTTATGAGTTTTGCACCGGATTTTGACGAAAGTTGGTTTACATATATAGCCGAGGTGGTGGGTATCCAAAGTTCGGCCCGGCCGAACTTAACGCCTTTTTACTTGTTTTACACTTTTTTTCTAAAGCAAGCTAAAAGTAAAAGCTGATAACTGACAGAAGAAAGAATGCAATTATAGAGTCACAAGCTTTGAAAAAATTTGTCAACGCCGACTATATGAAAAATCCGCAATTACTTTTTGGGCAACCCAATAAAACAAAATAAAAAATAAATAAAATAATGTTGAGGCTTTTGATTAAAACGAATAGTCCACAGAATACGACGGGACTCACGGCCACACCGAATCTGTGAATAATTAGGTTGATCGAAGGCTTATCATAACGGAATATATGGTCATGGAAGCCTCGAGGAGCTTCAAACCATTTAAGTTACCCGGACCTGATGAAATATTTCCGACATTACTTCAAAAAGAGGTCGACTATCTGACACCTCACCTGGCCACTATTTTCACAGCGTGCGTAGGTCTTACATATACTCCGAAAGTTTGGCAAGAGGCAAGGATGATGTTTATACCCATGCCCGGCA
Organism: Stomoxys calcitrans; assembly: GCF_963082655.1. Taxonomy (NCBI): domain Eukaryota; kingdom Metazoa; phylum Arthropoda; class Insecta; order Diptera; family Muscidae; genus Stomoxys; species Stomoxys calcitrans. The sequence continues at coordinate 27,801,302 of NC_081555.1, read as the reverse complement.
AGGCAAGTTATGCGACAGCAAAGGCCACAGACCCATAAGCCTTACGTCCTTTCTACTCAAAACCATGAGACGTATTGTGGATACCATGATAAAGAGTAGGACATCTAGCGAACTGCCTAAATACAAACAGCATGAATGTGTCAAGAGAAGGTAGGTGGAGACTGCCCTGCACGAGATTGTGCTTCAAATAGGAGAATCCTTCGATACCAAGACGTACACATTTGCACTGACATCAAGGGGGCGTTTAGCAATGTGCATACCGACACATTGATCCAACCCATATACTAGTATCGGGTGTACCCTGTCCTTAGAGACTGGATAAACCATACGCTAAGGAATAGATGGATAAATGGCAGGTCCCATGACATAAAGTCAGAGGGAGAAAGTGGCACAGAGTACGCCACAGGAGCGCATTTTATCGCCACTGCTTTGGGTGACCATTATAATTAACCTTTTACGGATGCTGAATGAGAAGGGATTTGAACCCGTCTGTTATGCAGATCATGTTATAATACTTCTTAGGGGTAAGGATCCGACCGTGCTATGCAGAATGGCCGAAAGGGTCTTGCATATGGCATATGACTGGGCTAGACCCAGGGGTCTCAATGTTTACCCAGAGAAGACTGAAATATGCCAGTTCACTAGGAAGACGAAGGTGGGCCAATTTAACGCACCACGTTTCCTCAATAAAACCATTTCGACATATGACAAGGTCAAATACTTAGGAGTGATCTTGGAAACTTAATTGGAAGTGTCAGTCACATTCAGGAGTACACCAAAAAGGCTAACAGATGGTGAACACTAAGTAGACAGGCCGTAGGTTCGAAATGGGGCGTAAACCCTAGGATAGTCCAATGGCTCTGGAGGCCACCGTAGCGTAGAGATTAGCATGTCCGCCTTTGACGCTGAACGCCTTGGTTCGAATCCTGGCGATACCACCACAAAAATTTTTTAGCGGTGGTTTTCCCCTCCTAATGCTGGCAACCTTTATGAGGTACTATGCCATGTAAAAACTTCTCTCCAAAGTGGTGTCACACTGCGGCTCGCCGTTCGGACTAGGCTATAAAAAGGAGGCCCCTTATCTTTGAGCTTAAACTTGAATCGGACTGCACTGCACATTGATATGTGAGAAGTTTGCTCCTGTTCCTTAGTGGAATGTTCATGGACAAAATTAGCAATTTGCAGTCCACTGGCTCTGCAGACGCTTGATTAGACCAATACTTACTTACGCCTCGGTAGTTTGGTGGACTGCTATGGAGAAAAAGTGCAGCATAGGGACCATACAATAGGTTCAGAGAACATGTTGGCTTCGTATAGGCGGAACGAAGAGGTTCACGCCCACAGGGGCACTGGATACTATTCAAGATATCCGACTCATTGACATACAGATTAAGTGTGAGGCAGCCACTGCGGCTATGAGACTTAAGGCGATGGGAGAATAAATTGAGGATGGGAGCAGCTCATGTCATCGCGGTATAATCGAGGCGACGATAGGCAACCGGGAAGGAAGGGAAGAGGTTTCCGATCGGATACCAGAGACGACACTTGAGGTCGAGTGCGAAACACTACTGCCAGCAGTTCAGTCTTGCACTGACTTACCCTAACCCTAGTATTGACGTCTGGAAGATCAAGTTACACGAATGGATCAAAGATAGGGGACAGAATGGGCCTGGGGGTTTGAGATCTGTTTAAGACTGCCTGACCATAATACGGGCCTGCAGGCGGAAATTCGGGCGATCACGGAATGCCAGAGGTGGTGTGGTACTTACGCGAGGAGGTCGAGTGTGAAAATCTTTATGGCCAGTAAAATGGCCATAATGGCTATAGTATTGCCGTCTGGAATATCATGTTACAGAGATGGATCAGAGCTAGGGGACAGAGTGGGCCTGGGGGTCTACATTGAGAACCCAGGGACTGAAATCTGTTTTAGACTGCCTGACCATAATACGGACATGCAGGCGGGGATCCTGGCGATCATGGAATGCGTGAGGTGGTATGTGAGTCGAGTGTGAACATCTTTACGGCAGTAAAATGGCCATAAGGACAATAACAACCAATAGGTTAAGGTCACGAACAGTCTTGCAATGTAAGAAGGAGATTAACGCCTTCTCTGAGGATGGCACATTCAGCATCGTTTGGGTGCCGGGCCATAACGGAGTAAGGGGAAATGAAAGGGCAGACGATTTGGCGGTGAAGGCCACAGGACTGCCGTCAATAAACTTGGTAAACCCGAAGCTTTTCGGGTCGTCGCAGTCCGATTTAAGGGAGTGGGCGACGAATGAGCATGCAACATTGTGGAACAGCGAAACGAGTGCGAAAATCCTATTGGGGTAACCAGATCGTGAGAAGACGAAGCTATTACTGAAAGGAGGTAAAAAGGAGGTCAGTATAGCTATTGGTATCATTACGGGACACATGGAACTACGAGCTCCCTTATGTAATATCGGTGCGGCAAATGATAGCATGTGTAGGGCATGTGGGGAAGATGATGAGTCGTTGAAGCATTTCCTCTATCATTGCCCGGCTTTCGCGTCCAACAGATACCGGTACTTAGGTGGTGACACTATATCAGACATGAACCAACTTAGGGAAGTGGTATTGGAAAATATTAAGGATTTTGTAGTAGTAACTTGAAATAGCAGGGATTTCCTAACTTGAAATTTTCATTTTCGAGGTTACTTTATATGTTTTAGAGCGCACAACAAGCCGATTGCTGGCTTAGGTGCATGTCCTTATTGGCATGGGGCGGATTTATAGCTGCACCCTCTTTTCAACCTAACCTAACCTATCCTTAATCCCAAGCATAGATGGACAGACAGGCAGACGGATAGCTTAATCGAATCAGGGAGTGATTCTAAGCTCATCGGTATACTTATCAATGGGTGTACCTGGTCCTGTTCTTAGCGTAGCAAACAAATGCTACACTTATAATACCCTGTACCAGAGTGTATCATGTACCCTTTTTCTATAGGGGACATAATATTGGACGGTAACCCATCAGCACCTGTTGCCTTGTGGGTGTTCAATCAAAAAATAAGTTGTAACTATTGTATAAAAGCGATTGTAGTTTCGTTCAAAATGCTTCTGGTCTGTATCTAACCCACTTCCTATACCCCACAACCAAATTTTCCACAAAAATACCAAAAACGAATAGAAGCGTGCTAAGTTCGACCGGATAGAATCTTATATACCCTCCACCATTTATCACATCTTGGAAGTTATACCAAAACGATATGTGCGAAATTTCAGCCTAATCGGATAAGAACTGCGCCCTCTAGAAGCGCAAAAAGTCAAGACCCAAGATCGGTTTATATGGCAGCTATATCAAAACATGGACCGATTTGTTCCATTTAAAATACGAACTGATCTACACTAATAAGAAACATTTGTATAAAAATCCTTATAAACGAGCCAAAATATATGTGGCAGATATACATATACAACAGATATACGTATACAACTTCTCTGATATTGATTCTATGGTTCCTCATCACAACTTTACTCATTTTTCCCATTCGACTTTTGACCTTCATCCCTTTGTCATTTCATTTCTCCTGCCATTGTTTGTTGGGAATGCAAGTTCATATGCAATGCTTCAATACTTGTACAATTCTTCTACAATGGATGTTTAATGAAAATATGTGAAAATAAATTGAAAATATGTTCATACACCTTTGCATGTCCTGTCCATTGCAAGGGTACTAAAAAATGTCAATAATTATTATTGTTTTCCATGATGGGGTTGACTTCCCAAGGTATACAGGTACACTCGACAACATCATGCACAGAACACTCAAACAGAACAGAAGTTATATAAATAAAAATAAAATCCCTAATTGATGTGCATAAGGGCGGAGAAACTTGTAAAAGAATAGAGAGCAAGTCAACTAACATTGAAAATGAAATTTGCAGGAAGTTTACTGACCCGAGAAACCAACAACCAATCAACCAATCAACACCGTAGTATGGGGGTATACCAAACATGGAATTCCAGTTGTACCTCTGTAGTAATTCTTTGCCATCCATTTTTCTGTAATTCCATCGCATTGCAACGAGTTTTTGCCTTGATAGGATTACAGCTTACGAAACACACAAGAAATGAGAAAAAAATAGGTGCAGGAGAGGCCATTTACTTGGTCCGTTCTATTGATCCGGACCTTCGTCAATCTGAAGGTCAAATATCAACCCTGTCTGCTTGAAAGAAAAAGCTGAGTTCTTTAGAATGGAATCACTACTCTTCATTTAGCACAAAGCTAGCCGCGTGCCAGAGAAGCGAATTGCACGCCCTGTAGTGGCTTAAGAAGTCAAGATCCAACATCGGATTACATGGCAGCTATATCAGGTTACGGACCGACATAAACCATACTTAGCAAAGTTGTTCGAAGTCATAACAAGACACATCATGCCAAATTTCAGCCAATCGAATAAGAATTGCGCCCTCTAGTGGCTCAAGAAGTCAAGATCCAACATGGGCAGCTATATCAAATCACGGACCAATACGGCCCGTTTACAATCCCAGCCATTCTACACCGAAAGGAAGTATTTGTGCAAAATTTTAAGCATCTAGCTTTAATTCTTCGACACTTAGCGTGCTTTTCACAGACCGACGGACGGACAGACACACGGACGTACATGATTCAGATTTGAATATAGCTCCCATATATATGTATCGCCCGATTTGCACTGTAATGGCCGCAGTAACTACAATTTTCAACCGATCTGCACAAAATATGACACGGATTGTTTTGTTCCCAAACTTAACATATCTTCAAGATTTTATTAAAATCGGTTCAAATTTAGGTATAGCTCCCACATGTACGTATTGCCCGATTAGCACTTAAATGGCCTTAGTAACTACAATGTTCAACTGATCTGCACAAAATTTGGTACGGATTGTTTTGTTACTAATCTTAATCTATCTGCAAGATTTCATAAATATCGGTTCAGATTTGGACATAGCTCCCATATATATTAATCGCCGGATTTGCACTGATGTTGCCGTAATAACATTAATTTTCTAACTTTCTGTTCGAAAAACGTCGGTTCAGATTTAAATATAACTCTTTTTTACATATATCTATTGCCCTAATTTATAATTGTTGGCTAGGTGTAGGGTATTACATAGTTGGCTCCGCCCGACTTTTGCCTTTCCTTACTGGTTTCTAAAAGTCATTGCTTTCTGAGTCGTGTGCCTAATTTTAAAATTTTATTTTTAACTAGTTTTTTATAACATGCGCCATAAAATGCTGGAATACTAATTCCGCCTCTCTGTCTGTCCGTGCGCATGTTTGACACTCTGCACGTCGAGTTGTTCGTCTGTCTGTCTTTCTGTCTGTCTATTCATCTGCTGGTCTGACTGTCCGTCTATCTGTCTGTCGATCAGCTTGCCTGTTTGTCTGTCCATCCGTGCGACCGAGTATCTGTCCGTCTGTCTGTCCGTCTGTCTGTCCATCTGTCTGTCTGTCCGTCTGTCTGTCCGTCTGTCTGTCTGTCCGTCTGTCCGTCTGTCCGTCTGTCTGTCTGTCTGTCCGTCTGTCTGTCTGTCTGTCCGTCTGTCTGTCCGACTGTCTGTCCGTCTGTCTATCTGTATGTATGTCCGTCCGTCTGTATGTCTCTCAGTCAGCCTGTCCGTTTGCATGTCTGTCTGTCCATCTGTTCGACCGTCTGTCTACTGCCCACCTATTTGACAGTGTGTCTGTCTGTCCGTCTATCTATCTGTCCGTCTGTCCAATTGTTTTTTTGTCGGTCAGCCTGTACGATTGTCCGACCATCTCTCCACCATCTGGCTGTACGTCCGTTCGGCCACCTTTCCACCTGTCTGTCCATCCGCCTATTCGTCCATCTGCCTATTCGTCCATCCGCCTGTCCGTCCATCCACCTGTCCGTCCGTCAGACTATCCGTCCGTCCACCTGTGCATCTGTCCGCCTGTCTGTCCGTCCGTCTGCCGACCGTCCACCTGTCCGTCCGCCTGTTCGTCCGTCTGCAGTCCGTCCACCAGTCCTGTACATCCATCCGCCTGTCCGTTCTTCCACCCCGCCGCCTGTCCGTACAACATTCTGTCGAAAGGACAACATCTTCCGAACGACTAAAGTTTGCCTCTCGAAATGTTGTTCATGTTCTTCTTGTTTGTATAGGTTGCGCAAATAGACCTATTTCTTGAGGCCGGTAAGCTCTAAAAATCGATCGATGGGGATTATGGAACAGAAAAAATTTTACTCTATGTCTCTGGAAAGCCGCCCTTCCCGAATAGCCCTCCCAAACGAAGAAGTACACCAAAAGGCACGATACGGAAATAAAATATTGGGTTGCCCAAAAAGTAATTGCGGATTTTTCATATAGTCGGCGTTGACAAATTTATTCACAGCTTGTGACTCTGCAATTGCATTCTTTCTTCTGTCAGTTATCAGCTGTTACTTTTAGCTTGCTTTAGAAAAAAGTGTAAAAAAAGTATTTTTGATTAAAGTTCATTCTCAGTTTTATTAAAAATGCATTTACTTTCTTTTAAAAAATCCGCAATTACTTTTTGGGCAACCCAATATAAGGAACTTCAGAATAGAATACGAATATGAAATCAAAATTTGTCACCAAGTATCACCCCCTTTCCTACAAAACCACCTCACATACAAACCATCTCCCATAAAAGCCCCCCAAAAGTAAAAGAAGGCCGGTCGGTGTAACATAATGTGGGACTCAATTGAAAGGTATTCGGATATAGAATAAAAATTTGGCTAAATTCGGCACCAAGAGTGGTAAATAGAGGGTAATTGGGAGTAGAAAACGAAACTGATGTCAAAACTTTCAGCCATGTCTCTAAAAGGTCGTCCTTCCCCAAAACTCCTCTCAAACGAAGAAGTACACCAATAGGAAAGATACGGAACTTAAATAAAAGGTACTTCAGAATAGAATACGAATATGAAATAAAAATTTGACACCAAGTATCACTCCCTTTCCTATAAAACCACCTCAACTACAAACCACCACCCTTACAAAACCCCCACCCATAAAAGCCCACTAAGAGTAAAAGAAATCTGGTCGGTGTAACATAATATGGGACTCAATTGAAAGGTATTCGGATGTAGAGTAAAAATTTGGCTAAATTCGGGACCAAGTGTGGGCGGCCGTCCACCCCCAAACAACCCCCAAAGGAACCCAAAAAACCTCCAAGAGGGATATGTAGGTCGACGGGGACTCTAATGAAAGGTCTTTGGATGTAGAATACGTATCTGACAACGATATTAGGGACCAAATATCTGCGGGCCAACAAAAATCTACCGAACCGACATGCCGTTCGACCGGGGCTATATGGGATTTCAACGAAATAACTTTAAGAGTAAAGTACAAATCTGATATTCGAATTTGAGGACAAGTATCTGGGGGTCCACCACCACAAAACCCCTCGAAGAGACATGCAAATCGATGGGGACAATATGGAACTCAAATCCAAAGACTTTAAGAGAAGAGTTGGAGTTATGCACTCATATTTGGTGGAAGGTAGGTCCAAGAAGAATCTATTATGGTACTTTAAGGCATGTATAGCCCATAGCACTGGGCTACTATTAGGTGTTTTGAAGCACACGGGGCTAGCTAGTTACCTAATGTAACTCATTTGTCTAGGACAAAAGCATTCAATAAACTTGATAAATGTAATTCATGGTGAAAGGTGTATAATATTCGGCCTGCACGAACCTAAAGCCCTCCTTCTATATTTAATGTTATATTTATTTTATTTGATTTCTACAGATTTCCAATTATACAAACTGCTATATGTTATTACAAACAAACTTTTCCCTCTTATGAAAATTACAATCGATATCTAATTGCTGATTCTCTGTTTGCATAGCCCTCTTCATCTACATTGAACAAAGTTTTCGAAAGCAAACATTAACGTTACTTAAATTCAACATCAAATGTGTTTGTACTAATTTTTATGAAGGAGACAAAAAGGAAAAACAACAAAATCTCATTTTAGCAAAGTTATGCCATGCAAAAAAATTCCCAAAAATTCCCATCGATGCCCGTTTATTGCTCCATATGCATAAGCCAATCGATTGCTATTTGACTTTGGCCATGTTGTTAATGCTGTTACTTTGGTTATCTTTTCCAATTTGCTTTTTGATATTGGCCATTAAAAGGAAATTGGCTCTTGTGAAATGCATAACCAGAGTAGAAAACATAAAAATGAATAAAAAGAGAATATTCAAATACACGCCCCAAGTTAACAACCCAAAACAAGAAGAAAAATCATATTCCATTTCATACAGAGAGGAAACCAAAGAACAAAAATCTTACTTCCAGTTGGCCCTATTGTTTTTGCGTTTCTGTCCCAAATGAATGCTGCTGCCTAGTGCTTGGTAACTTTTTCTAAGATGCCAACTAGCTGACTCGGCTATCCTCGACGGGGCTGGGCTTTGCTAGAAGTTTGTGACCCAGCTAGTTAAACAATATCTAATGACCAGAAACTACAACTATGGCAGTTAGTTTGTTTTTTTTTTTTTTTGCAGCCAACAAAACTTTCCATAACAGCTTGAAGAAATAAGAAAGTCATAAAAGATGGAAATCTGTTACAAAAGAAACTCAAGCGAAGAACAAGCAAAACGTTGGCAAAAGTTTCAAGGCTTTGCCAGAAAAATGAAATGGAAAAACTTGCAATACCTATTTGAGTTGCTTGTAGAACAAATGCAGAAGAGAAAAATGAGAAAAAAAATAAATTTTCTAAATATAAGAATAATAATTAAGAAAAGAAAAAAACAAAAAATTTTATATATGTTAAAACTAAAAAAAAAAAAAAAATTAAAAAAAAAACAAGTGAGGGCGTGCTAAGTTCGCCCGAGCCGAATCTTATATACCCTCCACCATGGATTGCATTTGTCGAAGTCTATGCACGGTATCTCTTTTTAGGCAATCAAATAATATTGAATAAGAATTGCGCCTTGTTGGGGCTCAGAGAGCAAAATCGGGAGATCGCTTTATATGGGAGCTGTATCAAGCTATTGCTCGATTTAGACCATACTACAACCATGTACAAAATTTCTTCCAAATCGGATGAGAATTGCGCCCTCTAGAGGCTCAAGAAGTAAAGATCATAGATCGGTTTATATGGCAGCTATATCAGGTTATATACAGATTTGCGCCGTACTTAGCACAGTTGTCGGAAGCCATAACAAAATTCCTCCTTCAAAATTTCACTCAAATCGGACGAGAATTTCTCCCTCTTAAGGTTCAAGAAGTCAAGACCCAAGATCGGTTTAAGATGGCAACTATATCAAAACATTGACCGATTTAAACAACACTTAGCGCAGTTGTTGGAAGTGATACCAAAACACTACATGCAAAATTTCAATCAAATCGGACGAGAATAGCGCCCTCCAGAGGCTCAAGAAGTAGTTACAAACAGAATGATCAATTTTGAAGGCTGTAGAGTGATGACAACAGACGGACAGACGGACGGACAGACGGACGGATAGAAGGACGGACAGATGGACGGACAGACGGACGGACAGACAGACGGACGGACAAACGGACGGACAGACGGACGGACGGACAGATGGACGGACAAACGGACGGACAGACGGACGGACGGACAGATGGACGGACAGACGGACGGACAGACAGATGGACAGACGGTCCGTCCGTCTGTCTGTCCGTACGTCCTCCCGTTCGTCTGTCCGTCCATCTGTCCGTCCATCTGTCCGTCCGTCCATCCGTCTGTCTGTCCGTACGTCCGTCCGTCCGTCCATCCGTCCGTCTGTCCGTCCATCCATCTGTCTGTCGATAGCACGCTAACTTTCGAAGGAATAAAGCTAGCCGCTTGAAATTTTGCACAAATACTTCTTATTAGTGTAGGTCGGTTGGGATTGTAAATGGGCCATATCCGTCCATGTTTTGATATAGCTGTCATATAAACCGATCGGGGGTCTTGACTTCTTGAGCCACTAGAGGACGCAATTCTTATCCGATTTGGCTGAAATTTTGCATGAGGTGTTTTATTATGACTTTTAACAACTGAGCTGAGTTTGGTTGAAATCGGTACATAACCTGATATAGCAGCCATATAAACCGTTCTGGGGTCTTGAGTTCTTGAGCCACTAGAGTGCGCAATTATTATCCTATTTGACTGAAATTTTGCAGGAGGTGTTTTGTTATGACTTTCAACAACAGTGCCAAATTTGGTTGAAATTGGTCCATATCCTGGTATAGCTGCCATATAAACCGTTCTGGGGTCTTGACTTCTTGAGCCACTAGAGTGCGCAATTATTATCCAATTTAGCTGAAATTTTGCATGAGGTGTTTTGTTCTAATTTCCAACAACTGTGGTGAGTATGGTTCAAATAGGTCTATAACCTGATATAGCTGCCATATAAACCTATCTGGGGTCTTGACTTCGTGAGCCACTAGAGGCCGCAATTATTATCCGATTTGGCTGAAATATAACATAACGTGTTTTGTTATGACTTCCAACAACTGTTTTAACAATGGTTCAAATCGGTTCATAACCTGATATAAATTTTGCACAAATACTTCTTATTAGTGTAGGTCGGTTGGGATTGTAAATGGGCCATATCCGTCCATGTTTTGATATAGCTGTCATATAAACCGATCGGGGGTCTTGACTTCTTGAGCCACTAGAGGACGCAATTATTATCTGATTTAGCTGAAATTTTGCATAAGGTGTTTTGTTGTGACTTTCAACAACTGTGCTAAGAATAGTTTAAAACGGTTCATAACCTGATGTAGCTGTCATATAAACCGATCTGGAGACTTGACTTCTTGAGCCAATAGAGGGCGCAGCTCATGTTATCGCGGTATAATCAAGGCGACGAGAGGAAATCTGGAATGAATGAAAGATGTTTCCGGTCGTATACCTGAGACGACAACTGTGCTAAAAATGGTTCAAATTGGTTTATATCCTGGTATAGTTGCCATATAAACCGATCTGGGGTCTTGACTTCTTGAGCCACTAGAGGGCGTAATTAATCTCTGATTTAGCTGAAATTTTGCATGAGATGTTTTGTTGTGACTTTCAACAACTGTGCTAAGAATAGTTCAAATCGGTTTATAATATATTTGGGGTCTTGACTTCGTGAGCCACTAGAGGGCGCAATTATTATCTGATTTAGCTGAAATTTTGCATGAGGTGTTTTGTTGTGACTTTCAACAACTGTTCAAAGAATGGTTCAAATCGGTTCATAACCTGATATAACCTTCTCTCAAGACCTTTAACATACGTCTTAAATATGGCCCGAATCGGTTTATAGCCTAATACAGCTCCCCTATAAACCGATCTCCCTATTTTACTTCTTCAGCCCCTAAAGTACGCTAGGGCGCGGAAATTTTATTTTTTTATTTGTTTATTTATTTATTTAATTATTAACTTTTTTATTTTTTATATATTTTTGTGTTTATTTATTATTAACATTAAGAATGACAACCCAAAACATTCGACAATCACTTCATGGCAGTGGGGAACAAATCTTTTGGAAGTTAAAACAAAACAAAAAGCCATCCCAGCCATTTAACGCCCATTTCAATTGATCACTCCCCCCCCCTCAACTATGATTTGATCATTTATAACTTTGCCAAACATCAATCACAATTTTTGACATCATCCCTAACAACAGCAACATCACCACCCCTTTCCCCCATCATCAATGTAGAAGTTTTGCTTTACAAATTGTGAGAAGTTACATGGCATCACAGAAAAAAAGAAATTGAAATGTGTGCCAACATTAATCCTCTCGATAATAGTGCACATTTACTTTGTGGTGTACCTAGGGACATATGAGTTATTTTAATTACAGTCAGTTCATTAATCATACGCCACCCATAGCCTCTGTCATGTTATAACATATAACAGCAAGTGACAGTTTATTTATTTGTGGTTACTGTGCTAGATGAACAGAGGGACGGACGGACGACGACAAATGATATGATTAAAATGTCCTACTGCTAATGTAAGTGACTGACTGCTTAATAAGGTCTTTATTGTCCTAGGAGGTTGGAAGGCAGGCAGGCAGTAAGGCAGATGACTTGACCAAAGTCATGCAAGTTTTATTAAAGATTTATTTACACAGACACACATGTTTACCATTAGAGGATAATAATGAATGCGTAATAAGAGATTTATTGAATAACGTAGTGATTTGGAAAATTGTGAAAAGTAATTAAACATTGATATTAACCACATGGTTAGGCACCAAATTGCTATAAAAGAAAGATTTGTTAGTTTAATATGTGGTAAATCTATATATATGAGCATGTATTGGTTAACCATCATGTATGGCTTGTCAACTTAAAGAGATTTGGATTAATCATTTAAGTAATGCAGAGAGGGAAGAAGTATTGGAAATGCCTACAATGTTGGGCATATTTGTCAATTGACGAAATCGTATGAAAAATTTCCAAAAAAAAAAGAGTCCAGAAACTTCTTTATATGGGAGTTATATCGAAAAGTGGTTCTTTAAGCGTCATACTTGAAAACATGTAAGGGAATTCAAGACGACGATCGGTTTTAAATTCCCATTAAATCGAGTAATTATTGGTTGCCCAAAAAGTAATTGCGGATTTTTCATATAGTCGGTGTTGACAAATTTTTTCAACGGCTTGTGACTCTGTAATTGCATTCTTTCTTCTGTCAGTTATCAGCGGTTACTTTTAGCTTGCTTTAGAAAAAAAGTTTAAAAAAAAGTATATTTGATTAAAGTTCATTCTAAGTTTTATTAAAAATGCATTTACTTTCTTTTAAAAAATCCGCAATTACTTTTTGGGCAACCCAATATTTTATTTTCGTTAATGTAGTCAAATGGACAGGAGGCGTAGCTCCTGATGAAACTATTCTTGCAATATGCAGCTTTTTATACCACCACTATAGGAAAGGGGGTATATTCATTAAGACTTTCCGTTTGGAACACATCGTATTAATCAATCAATCCAGTCCAAAAATTGTGATATTGACCTAAAATGTAGTGCAGATCCGTATTTCTTTAATAAGCAGATTAAGTTCTTAAAAATATATAGCTGCCATATAGGCCGATCTTCTGATTTAGGGTCTTAAGCTTATAAAAGGCGCATTACTTATCCCATTTCAAAGCGATTAGGACCACGCCCAGTAGGGCAATGCAAATTTTGCTCATTAACATTAACTAAGGAACAGGGGCAAACTTCTCACATATCAATGAGTGCAGTGCAGTCCGATTCAAGTTTAAGCTCAATGATAAGGGGCCTCCTTTTTATAGTCGAGTCCGGAACGCGTGCCGCAGTGCGACATCTCTATGAGGAGAAGTTTTACATGGCATAGTACCTCACAAATAATACCAGCATTAGGTGGGGAAAACCACCAAAGAAAATTTTTTCTGATGATCTCGATAGGATTCAAACCCAGTCGTTCCGCGTCATAGGCGGACATGCTAACCTCTGCGCTACGGTGGCCTCCAGTTGGGCACTGGAGACTATTCTAGATATCCCACCCATTGACATACAGATTAAGTGTGAGGCAGCCACTGTGGCTATGAAACTTAAGGCGATGGGAGAATGGATTGAGGATGGGAGTAGCTCATGTTATCGTGGTATAATCAAGGCGACGATAGAAAAACTGGACGGATAGCAAGAGGTTTCCGATCGTATATCTGAGACGACACTTGAGGTCCAGTACAAGGGACTGCTGCCATCGGCACAGTCTTGGATTGAAGGAACCCTAGTATTGCCATTTGGAAGATCATGTTACATGGATGGATCAAAGCTAGAGGACAGAGTAGGCCTGAGGGTCTATATTGAGAACCCAGCTTCTGAGATCTGTTTTAGACTGCCAGACTGTAATACGGTCCTGCATGAGGAGTTTCGTGTGATCACGGAATACGTCAGGTGATGTGGGTGCAGGGCCATAGCGGTGTAAGGGGGAGTGAAAGAGCAGACGATTTGGCGGTGAAGGCCAGAGGACTGCCATTAATAAACTTGCCATATGGAAGATGATGTTAAACGGATGGATTAAAGCTAGAGGACAGAATGGGACTGGGGGTCTACATTGAGTACTCAGGGACTGAGATCTGTTTTAGACTGCCTGACTATAATACGGTCCTGCAGGCGGAGATGCGGGCGATCATGGAATGCGTGAGGTGGTGTGGTGCTAACGCGAAGACGTCGAGTGTGAACATCTTTACGGACAGCAAAATGGCCATAAGGTGAATAACAACCAGGAGGGTAAGGTCACGAGCAGTCTATCAGTGTTAGAAGGAGATTAACACCTTCTCGCAGGATAGCACAATCCACATCGTTCCTGTGCCGGGCAATAACGGAGTAAGAGGGAAATAAAGGACAGACGATTTGGCAGTAAAAGTCGGACTGCCGTCAATGAATTTGGTCAACCCGAAGTCTTTCGGAGACCGAGTTAAGGGCGTGGCCGACGACTGCGCAGTCGGTAGGACGGCAAAATAGTCCGTAGGATGGTAAAATTGCCATAAAGGCAATAGCAACAAGGACGGTAAGGTGACGAATAGTTTTAAGCTGTAAGAAGGAGATTAAAGCCTTCTTCGCATCGCTTGGGTGCCGATTTGTTAGTGAAGGCCAGAGGACTGCCATCAATAAACTTGGTTTAGCCGAAGTATTTCGGGTCGACGCAGTTCGCAGTTTCAGTGTAAGAAGGAGATTAACGCCTTCTCTGAGGATAGAACAATCCGCATCGTTTGGGTGGCGGGTCATAACGGAGTGAATGTCACGGAAATCGGTTCAGTTTTTGATATAGCTTCCATATAAATGTTCGTCCGATTTGCAGTAGTAATGCAATAAAATGGTCATTTGTTAACCGATTCTCTCGAAATTTGTTAGAAAAGATGTTCTCTTGACTCCCGATATTACTGCTAAATTACATGGAAATTGGTTCAGATTTAGATATAGCTCCCATGAATATATATCGCCCGATTTTCTCTACTAGAGCCACTGTAAGCGCATTTTTTGACCAATCTTGCCAAATTTTTGCACGACGTTTTCCTCGACGACTGCCACATTATCTGAGAAGTTTGCCCGAAATCGGTTAAGAATTAGATATAGCTCCCATATATATGTTCGTCCGATTTGCAGTAGTAATGCAATAAAATGGTCATTTGTTAAACGATTCTCTCGAAATTCTGCAGGAACGATTTGCTTATGACTCTCAACATTACTGCTAAATTACATGGAAATCGGTTTAGATTTAGATATAGCTCCCATGTATATATATCGCCCGATTTTCTCTCCTAGAGCAACTGCAAGCGCATTTTTTGACCAATCTTGCCAAATTTTTGCACGACGCTTTCCTCGATGACTGCGACATTATCTGAGAAGTTTGCTTGAAATCGGTTCAGATTTAGATATAGCTCCCATATATATATTCGTCCGATTTGCAGTAATATTGCAATAAAATGATCATTTGTTAACCGATTCTCTCGAAATTCTGCAGGAAGCATTTGCTTATGACTCTCAACATTACTGCTAAATGACATGGAAATCGGTTCAGATTTAGATATAGCTTTCATGTATATATATCGCCCGATTTTCACTCCTAGAGCCACTGCAAGCGCATTTTTTGACCAATCTTGCCAAATTTTTGCACGACGTTTTCCTCGACGACTGCCACATTATCTGAGAAGTTTGCCCGAAATCGGTTAAGAATTAGATATAGCTCCCATATATATGTTCGTCCGATTTGCAGTAGTAATGCAATAAAATGGTCATTTGTTAAACGATTCTCTCGAAATTCTGCAGGAACGATTTGCTTATGACTCTCAACATTACTGCTAAATTACATGGAAATCGGTTTAGATTTAGATATAGCTCCCATGTATATATATCGCCCGATTTTCTCTCCTAGAGCAACTGCAAGCGCATTTTTTGACCAATCTTGCCAAATTTTTGCACGACGCTTTCCTCGATGACTGCGACATTATCTGAGAAGTTTGCTTGAAATCGGTTCAGATTTAGATATAGCTCCCATATATATATTCGTCCGATTTGCAGTAATATTGCAATAAAATGGTCATTTGTTAACCGATTCTCTCGAAATTCTGCAGGAAGCATTTGCTTATGACTCTCAACATTACTGCTAAATGACATGGAAATCGGTTCAGATTTAGATATAGCTTTCATGTATATATATCGCCCGATTTTCACTCCTAGAGCAACTGCAAACGCATTTTTTTACCAATCTTGCCAAATTATTGCACGACGCTTTCCTCGACGACTGCCACATTATCTGAGAAGTTTGCTTGAAATCGGTTCAGAATTAGCTATAGCTCCCATATATATATTCGTCCGATTTGCAGTAATATTGCAATAAAATGGTCATTTGTTAACCGATTCTCTCGAAATTCTGCAGGAAGCATTTGCTTATGACTCTCAACATTACTGCTAAATTACATGGAAATCGGTTCCGATTTAGATATAGCTCCCATGTATATATATCGCCCGATTTTCACTCCTAGAGCAACTGCAAGCGCATTTTTTGACCAATCTTGCCAAATTTTTGCACGACGCTTTCCTCGATGACTGCGACATTATCTGAGAAGTTTGCTTGAAATCGGTTCAGAATTAGATATAGCTCCCATATATATGTTCGTCAGATTTTGGGTAATTTGCCATAATGTTGTCATTTGTCAACCGTAGTTATAACAGTTTGAACATATTTGCTCGCCGAGGTCCCTCAAAATTGGTTCAGAATTGGATATAGCTCCCACATTGTACTTATAGGGTAGGTGTAGGGTAGTATACAGTCAGCACCATCCGATTTTTGCCCTTCTTTACTGGTTTGTTATAGGTTGATTCATTGGCGGTTTGATGTTTTCCTAATCTCCAATCGGCAAATTTTTGTTACAAAATTGTTAAGATATTTGATTTAGTTTTTATCTCCTTCTACACTTAGATTTCCATAGGGAATTTAAGCATTGTCACATTTCTTTTTGAGTTTACACATGGAAACATTCTTTCTCTCTATAACCCCCCTCTCCCAAGTCTCTATGATTCGCCATCCACCCATATAGCCATAGTTAATGGGATTTCATTTTGATTTGCTATGGCGCATCTAACCACAAACTGTTTATTAAATTGTGGGCTATGCCCAAGCCCAAGCCCCATCCCAAGGGTGAGATGTTATGAGGTGAAGTGAAGTGGGGCAATGTTTAAAAGAGCTATGGCAAATGTGAAAGTAATACAAATTTGCACAATAAAACATCGACAGCTACAGCGGTAAGTCTCCATGGGTAAAACTAGAGAGTGTGTGTGTGTGTGTGTGTGGGTGTGTTTTATGTTGTTGGGGAGTTCCAGCAAATATTTCCAATCAACCAATACGTGTGTGTTGGTTATTTGCAGGGCTCAAATAACGCCAATGCAACTGAAAAACCACACATATGGGACTTGGCCTCTATGACATTGCCGTAGCGTAGAGTTAAGAGAGTTCGTATATGGAGTGTTGTGTATGTATGTGTGAGCGTTTTGTTATATGCCTGTTATACGATTGCTTTGCTATCCCCAGCATACGATATGATTGTCCTGTTGCGATAAGCAAACCGCATAATCTTCTTAACTTTGGGTTAAAGCACGCACCAGACTATGTATGGTAGCAGGAGCAATAGCAAACGCCAGTTTTATTCGCAATGGCCAAACTCACACATTACACACTCACGCCTAACACATAATTGTCTGCCGCACCAATAACTGGAATCTGCTACATACATACATACATATGTAATGGAAACAAGTGACCAAAAAGCTCTCCTGGGGGCTGCATACAAAAGGTGTACCAACGCACACATTGTAGAGTAATCCGAGTTTTATTTGAAATTCAGAAAAATTCTAAGGAGGCAAATGATTGAAGAAACAAAAGAAATTTTTCAATATATGGGCAACGAAGGGGAAATAATTCAATGGCCCTAAAGAAATGAGAGTTTTGCAAATCAGAGCCCATTTCAATTCCATCAACACACTAAACTGCTTAAATTCATTTGGAATATGAATTTCAAAAAATCCAAGGAAAAGATATTTTAAGACAGAATGAACTTCTGGGGCAAGTTAAGTATGGATAATTTGTACAAGACCCTTAAGATAGGCATCTATTTTCCCTATGCTAATGGATATAACGATCAATTTGCCCAAAATGGAGCTTAAATGTTAGATTTGCCATTAGGCCAACAAGCACCTCTTTTGGTGATACCATGCTGAGGGGCATAAGAATCAAGGCATTAGCAGCACAGAGCGACTAAGAAGACTGTGATTAGAGAAATACTACAAGGAGGGGTTTTATTCCTCATTTTGCTGCTCACCCTTGGATTCCTTGTCATTATGGTAGGTGGCTCCCTGCTATGTCCCTACTATGTCGGAATTGATATTTTTCCCAAGAAAACTTTTCTGGTAAACTGGGTTAATAACAAAAGGCAGAATTATCGGCTAATCTTGAAAATTATGCTTCGAGTAATGCAAGCAGTTGTAAAATCCACTCTTTTGCTGCTTTTGTTTATTCAAAGAATTTTCGGATCTTTTTGGGGGAGGAAATGAAAGCTGTTGCCTACGCGAATGTGATTGTCATTAAGGTAGGTGGCCAATTATTCCTGCTATCGGACCTTCAATGATTTTTCTCAAGGTCCCTTTTGTGATGTATTGGGTTCGGTGACATTGGGAAGGGCAGAGATATCAACATAATAACCAATAGAGGCTTCAATTGGGGAGGGAGACAAACACTGGAAAGATTGGTTTCATACCATTTTTATTTTGTTGCACTGGGTTATTAAGGTCCTGTGAGTAGAGTGGGAGTTGTCTTTGCTCCCCAATCGGCATTGACGGTATCTAAATACCATGCAGATTAATCAATGTATCCCTACCTCAGGGATTGATTGAAAAAATTTTGACCAGAATTTGATCCCCAGGTAGTTGCCTACTCTGGTGGATGAGGGGAGACAATTTATCTCTACTATAACGGATTTCAGCCAAATTGTTTGGATGGTCGAAAACTTGACTTAAATCCCAGAAAGACGGAGACTAGTATTGTTTGCCGGTGACAGGAAGTTTGCTGCTGGGAGACAAGGTAACCTTTGGATATTGGCCACGAAACTTCTTTATCTTCAATATGTGCTGCCCGATTGAAGTTTCTGGTTCAATGCTATAACAATTTTTGTGGCCTCTGCCAGAAAGGGCCTCCACAGGATTAATAGGAAATTTGAGGGTACAACGTTGGTTTTGACCTTGAGAGGGTGGAATAGTTCCAGGAGGGAGGCCTCCTTTCTGAGTCCTTTACACCTGTACACTAAAAGTCAATAGTATTGCTGCCTTTCCCTCGGGCTAGGAAAGCTGAAACTTTCAAATCCAAATTTGCCCATGAACATTCCATTGAGGAGAAAGGACAAACTTCTCCAATATCCATAAGTGCTGCCGGATTCAAGTTTAAGCTCAATGATAAGGGGCCTCCTTTTTATAGCCAAGTCCGAACGGCGTGCCGCAGTGCTACACCTCCTTGTGGAGAAGTTTTTACATTGCTGCCATACCAAATGGTACAGTACCTCCCAAATTTTGCCAGCATTAGGAAGGGATAACCACAGCTGAAAATTTTAATGATGTTTTCGCCATGATTCGAACCCAGGCATTCAGCGTTGTAGGCGGACATGCTAACCTCTGCTCTACCGTGGCCTCCAATTTATGGGACCTGCTAAATATGTAGTATAGACGGGTGGCAATGAAAATTGCCGCTCTCTTCTCAACATAAGAATCTTGGAGCTGGTTCAGACTGGAGAAGGAACGACGAGGAATAGGTCAAATGGGACTTAGAGTCACTTTATACTTGTTATAACTCCATAGTTAAAAGTTGAGAGGTTTAGGCCAGGGACGGTATATTCGATGTTTACTGCTTGTATTGGGTTGCCCAAAAAGTAATTGCGGATTTTTCATATAGTCGGCGTTGACAAATTTTTTCACAGCTTGTGACCCTGTAATTGCATTCTTTCTTCTATCAGTTAACAGCTGTTACTTTTAGCTTGCTTTAGAAAAAAAGTGTAAAAAAAGTATATTTGATTAAAGTTCATTCTTTCATTACTTTTTGGGCACCCCAATATTTTGCCATCTATGGATGGGAGTCTGGTCTGAAATCAGGTTATTTAGTCTCCGCAAAGTGATCAAAAAGGTAAGGGGACCTAAATTATGCTTATCTCTGTCGCTTGTAGCAGCGCAATGAGGTAGGTGCTGAAATCTTTGATCTTGAAGGAGGACATCTTAAAAGATTGCCCTGAGAGAGCAGCTGGCACTTCATATATGGGAGAGAAGGACTTCATATATGGGAAAGTTCTAATGAAGGCACACTACATACGTTTGGTTAGGTTAGATTTAAGTGGCAGTCTACCCTCAAACTCACTAAGATGTTCAGCCAGTGCGGGACACACACACAGAAGGGGTTCTGTGGTCTCTTTTTCTTCGATGACCTCACAGTTTCTGCAAAAGTCGTTGCTTTATACCAATCGTGATAACGACATTATATCTCAGCCATTCCATCACTTCCTTAGTTCCAAGAATCTCCGCTTGATATATACTGCAGTGGTCGGGTAACCTTTTCGATATGACCAGTTCTACATCCTTAGAGTAACCCCAAAGCCTACCTGGCTGTCTAGTTTGGAACCATCCGCATAGAAGTCTATGTAACTTCTATTACCAGGAATATCAAAGTTCCAATCGGATCTATTAGGAAAAGTGGTACAGTACCTTTTTTTCAAAGAGCGTTTCAGGTAGGGTGTAATCCACACTGCCTGTAACATTGGATAACACAAGGCTAACACAGTGTCCGTAGCTGCCACATGACCAAAGAGAAAGCTCCCTTAACCTCACGCCAGTGGTCGCTGCAATTTGTCTAGTCACAATGTACAGGGGCATAATATGTAGCACTAAATTCACTGCATCAGATGGTGTCGTCCTCAGTGCGGCTGTTATGCACAAATAAGTCATCCCTTGGATCCGGTTGACTATTGAACAGAAGGTGGACTTTTGAAGCACCGTCCACTAGACTACAACACCATATAGCATTATAGGTCTGACAACTGCAGTATATACCCAGTGCATGACACGCGGTCTAAACCCACAACTTTTCCCAATGGCTCGTTTGCAGGTGTATGGGGCATGAGTTGCCTTTCTTGCCCTTTCCAAAATGTTGGATTTGAAGTTCAATTTCCGGTTCAGCAAAACACCCAGGTTTTTATGCGCTTTCTATAAATGGCCACATTCTCTCCTCCCAAGGGGAGAGGTGCCACTGTAGGTAACTTATATGTCCTGCTGAAAGGAACTACTTTTGCCTTGCATGCATTTACTCCTAGACAACTTTCGGTAGACGACATAGCACGTAGATCTTCCAGAGTGCTGTGAAACTTTCCCCTAAACGCATTCCACACGTCATCAGCATACGCAATCACTTTTACACCTTTTTCTTAGATTGTAAGATCTTAGATTGTTAAAGGCTATATTCTAATGTAGAGGAGAAAGTACAACTCTTTGAGGTGTTCCTTTGCTTGCCCATCTTTTCAGATCCACAGATCCCAAGCCTGTCGTAATGCAGCGTTTAGATGCCTAGAAACTCCAACTCCTTCATGATTGACGTCGGTTTTACGTAATTTAAAGCACCTTCAATGTCAAGAAATGCTACCATTGTCGGAGGCCACCGTAGCGCAGAGGTTAGCATGTCCGCCTATGACGCTGAACGCCTGGGTTCGAATCCTGGCGAGAAAAAAAAAATTTTCAGAAAAAATTCAGAAAAAAATTTCAACGGTGGTTTTCCCCTCCAAATGCTGCGCACTGCGACACGCCGTTCGGACTCGGCTATAAAAAGGAGGTCCCTTATCATTGAGCTAAAAACTTAAATCGGACTGCACTCATTGATATGTGAGAAGTTTGCCCCTGTTCCTTAGTGGATTAATGTGGATATTAATGGGCAAAATTTGCAATTTGCTACCATTGTATATTCCTTGACAGCGATAGAACCCTCTATGTAGCCGACTAGGTCGTGAAGGGCTGTTTCAGTGGATTTGACTTTACTATATGCATGCTGCTGCCGCGATAGGCGATCTCCAGGGATCTTCTTGTCTTCTGAAATACCAATCTATAGGGTTTATGGACCATAAATCGAAAGATCTGTTTATATGGCAGCTATTCTTCAATAAAGTCTGATCTGTGCCAAAGTTCCGAATTTCAGCAACATCGCATAATATAGGACGGTTAATACTGAGAGACGGACGGACAAACACACGAATACCCCTCAATCGTCTTAGAATGTTAGAGCGAAAATAATGCAAACTGTATGAAAAATTGAAAAAGTGACAAATTTCCTGCTTCCGAATTGTTTCCGGTTACTTCAACCTTTCTACAGGATTTGTTATTTTTCAAGTTTGCATTGCACCCTAATACCAATTTCTATAAAATTACTTTGTAAAATATATGACTTCAACTCTGACATATACTTTGTCTTTTCTTTATATTGCTGTGTATGTGTGTGTGTGTGTGTGTGTGTCCCTTGTGCATTTGTGTGCTGCCCTGCTGTCTCAAAGAAAACTTTTCAACATAAATTTTCTTCTGCTATAGCAAAAATTTTGTTGGTTTTTGTGGTTGCAGGGCCGCTACAAAATTTATTCTTCTTCAACATTTACTGTTCTGTGTGTTGTGGCTCCATATACACATGCCCATCTACATACATCCACAATCCACATCTAGTAAAAGTCATAAAGTAATTTGTGGCCTAAGTAGATATTCATCCTTTCCTTGCGAAATGCTGCAAATGCGGTTTGGCCGGCCATAGCATCATAACATTCGATGTACTATGTACTTCTCAACTCATCTCAGCTCATGGCACCTTTGGTCTCGTATAGCTCTAATCTCTTTTTGCTTGGTTTACTTGCACATGAACATTCTTAATCTTCAGGTAAAAATGGTTGCATACAGTTTGTGAGGGCGGGGTGGACCAGTAGGGTATCTGTATTTGAATGTTTGGTGTGGGAGGGTTGGTTCAGAATTTTGAACTGGAGTGAAGTTGTAAGAATTTTCATGGTTTAAGTTATGTGGGCAAAAGTATTGCCAATGGCAAAGATGTTTTCACATCAATTGTTAGTTCATATTGTATTTGAAAGGAATTTGGTTTCGTTTTTATACCCACCACCAAAGGAGGGGGCACACTAATCTAGTCATTCCGTTTGTAACACCTCGAAATATGCGTCTCAGACCCCATAAAGTATATATATTCTTGATCGTCATGACATTTTAAGTCGATCCAGCCTTGTCCGTCCGTCCGTCGGTCTGTCCGTCCGTCCGTCTGCTCGTCCGTCTGTCCGACCGTCCGTCTGTCCGTCCGTCCGTCCGTCTGTCCGACCGTCCGTCTGTCCGAACGTCCGTCTGTCCGAACGTCCGTCTGATATAGCTGCCATATAAACCGACCTTCGGTCTTGACTTCTTGAGCCGCTAGAGGGCGCAATTCTCATCCGATTTAGCTTTGGCATCACTTCCAACAACTGTGCTAAGTATGGTTCAAATCGGTTCATACATGATATAGCTGCCATATAAACCGACCTTCGGTCTTGACTTCTTGAGCCGCTAGAGGGCACAATTCTCATCCGATTTGGCTGAAATTTTACACTTGGTTTTTGGTATCACTTCCAACAACTTTGTTATGTATGATTCAAAGCGGTTCATAATCTGGTATAGCTGTCATATAAACCTATCTTGGATCGTGACTTCTTGAGCCGCTAGAGGGCGCAATTCCAATCCGATTTAGCTGAAATTTTGCCCGAGGTCTTTTGTTATGACTTCCAAGAATTGTGCTGAGTACGGCGCAAATCGGTACATAACCTAATATTGCTGCCATATAAACCGACCTTCGGTCTTGACTTCTTGAGCCGCTAGAGGGCGCAATTCTCATCCGATTTGGCGGAAATGTTGTACAACGGCTTCTCCCATGACCTGCATGCGCTTACTTGTTGTGTTTGTATTTGTTTTTCTGATACCACGGTAGCGATTGCCTAGGTCACTGTTCGATGGACCCAATAACCAGTATCAGAGGCAAAACGTCAATTTTTGATTTTGGCAATCGTCATAGAGTGCAAACGGTGTTTTATGCCTATGAGTTTGGAAAGCCCAAAATCAAAATATTGCACCTAGGTGGCAACTCTGTAATTGTAAACAATCTGCTAATAAATATTTTTTTTTGGTTTTTTTAAACCAAATTTTGAAAAATAAACATTTGTGTGCATGACTGGCTGACAGATCTTCGCCCAGCCCAAACAGCTAGAGATAGAATAATGAAATTTTGCACGAATGTTGGTCTTGGGTCGTAGGCACAGGATAAGTCTGAATATGATGATATTCGTACGTTTAGGTACCCAAAAGGACCAAAAACTACGAAATGGTACAATTTACCCAGCGCGAGCGGAAAGGTCTAGAATTATGTTTTTGTGCTCAAATGAAAGAGCGTCGAAGTTAGGTTTGATAAAAAAAAATTTTGGAAAATCGTACCAAAAGTTGGAGAAATAGTACGTTTAGTATCGAAATTGTAACCATTTGGTACTTTCTTTGTAAATTGAACTAGAGCTCTGAAGTATGGACCTTAGGTACGCTATGGTAACTATAAGAGTTTTTTTTGAAACATGTAATTTAGGTACTACAGAAGGTACCAAAAACGTACGAAATGTGTGAAGTTTGTACATGGTGGATGCATAAAGGTAGAATTTTTAAATTTGACTTTAATACAGACAACGGGGAAAAACGTACGTTTAGTTTATCAAGAAAATATATGATGGGTGACTAAATGATCCATAAAAAATTCGTACATTTTGGTACCAAAATTTAGTACCATTTGGTAATTTCTTTTACAGATGGAGCTATGGGTCTGACATTTGGCATGCAGGTACAACTAGGAGAAATATAATGAGTGACTAGGACCTTTTTGCATTTCGTACATTTTGGTACTAAAATTGTCGCTATTTGGTACTTTCTTAACAGATGGAGTTAGAGGTCCGAAATTTGGCATGTAGGTCAAAATTATAGATATATGATGGGCGACTAAATGACTTTTTCACAATTCGAACATTTTGGTACCAAAATTGGTACTTTCTTTATAGATGGAGCTGGAGATCTGAAATTTAGCATATAGGTAAAACTTAGAAATAAATGATGGGTGACTAAATGACTTTTTCACAATTCGAACATTTTGGTACACAAATTGGTACTTTCCTCATAGATGGAACTGAAGGTATGAAATTTGGCATATAGGTAAAACTAAGAAGTAAATGATGGGCGACTAAATGACTTTTTCACAACTCGAACATTTTGGTACAAAAATTGGTACTTTCTTTAAAGATAGAGCTGGAGGTCTTAAATTTGGCATATAGGTAAAACTTAGAAATAAATTATGGGCGACTAAATGACTTTTTCACAATTCGAACTTTTTGGTACAAAAATTGGTACTTTCCTCATAAATGGAACTGAAGGTATAAAATTTGGCATGTAGGTAAAATATATGATGGACGACTAAGGTATTATTTTCACAATTCGAATATTTTGGTACCAAAACTGGTACTTTCTTTATGGAGAGAGCTGAAGTTCTGAAATTTGGCATGTAGGTACAACTAAGAAATAACTGAAGAATGACTAATTGATCTATTGTTCGAACACAATTTTGTTCGTCCGACCTAATGTATACATCGGCAGAAAGGTAATTTTGTCTACTTTCATTTTTATACCCACCACCGACGGATGGGGGTATATTCATTTTGTCATTCCGTTTGCAACACATCGAAATATCCATTTCCGACCCTATAAAGTATTCTTGATCAGCGAAAAATCTAAGACGATCTAGACATGTCCGCCCGTCTGTCCGTCTCTCGGTTGAAATCACGCTACAGTTTTCAAAAAAAGAGATATTGAGCTGAAACTTTGCACAGATGCTTTTTTTGTCCATAAGCAGGTTAAGTTCGAAGAAGGGCTATATCGGACTATATTTTGATATAGCCCCCACATAGACCGATCCGCTGATTTAGGGTCTAAGGCCAATAAAAGCCACATTTATTATCCGATTTTGCTATAATTTGGGACAGTGAGTTGTGTTAGGCCCTTCGACACCCTTCGTCAATTTGGCCCAGATCGGTCCAGATTTGGATATAGCTGTCATATAAACACATCTTCCGATTTAGGGACTTAGGCCCATAAAAGCCAAAATTATTATCCGATATTGCTGAAATTTGGGACAGTGAGTTGTGTTAGGTCCTTCGACATCCTACGTCAATTTGGCCCAGATCGGGCAAGATTTGGATATAGCTGCCCCCCGATTTAGGGTCATAGGCCCAAAATTTGGATATAGCTGTCATATAAACACATCTTCCGATTTAGGGTCTTGGGCCCATAAAAACCAAAATTATTATCCGATATTGCTGAAATTTGGGACAGTGAGTTGTGTTAGGCCCTTCAACATCCTACGTCAATTTGGCCCAGATCGGGCAAGATTTGGATATAGTTGCCCCCCGATTTAGGGTCATAGACCCAAAAAAGCTGCATTTATTATCCGATTTTGCTGAAATTTGGGACAGTGCGTTGTCTTAGGCCCTCCGACGTCCTCCGTCAATTTGGCTCAGATCGGTTCAGATTTGGATATAGCTGCCATATAGACCGATCCCCCGGTTTAGGGTCGTAGGCCCATAAAAGCCACATTTATTATCCGATTTTGCTGAAATTTGGGACAGTGAGTTGTGCTAGGCCCTTTAACATCCTTCTTCAATTTGGCTCAGATCGGTCCAGATTTGGATATAGCTGCCATATAGACCGATCCTCCAATTAAGGGTCTTAGGCCCATAAAACACGCATTTATTGTCCGATGTCGCCGAAATTTGGCACATTGAGTTAAGTTAAACCCCTTGACATACTTCTGCATTACCGCATAGATCGGTCCAGATTTGGATATAGCTGTCATATAGACCGATCTCTCGGTTTTAGGTTTTGGGGCCAAAAAAAAGCGCATATATTGTCCGATGTTGCCGAAGTTTGGGACAAAGAGTTAAGTTAAGCCCCTTCACATATTTCTGCAATGGGACATAAGTTATGAGTTTTGCATCGGATTTTGACGAAAGGTGGTTTACAAATATACCCGAGGTGGTGGGTATCCAAAGTTCGGCCCGGCCGAACTTAACGCCTTTTTAGTTGTTATAAGGATTCAAGTGCCCAAATTGGCCCTAAATAGGAAAACTAAGGCAATGATTAGAAATAGCTTCCATATGAACCGACCTCAGGATTGATTTCTTGAGCCCCTAGATGTCGCAATTATTTTCCGAATTGACTAAAATTTGACACACTGACATCACCAATGACCGCCAACATTCAAGGCAGCTATGGTTCAAATCGGGGAGCTATATCAGGTTATGGATCGATTCCGGCAACTGAAAATATAGTGCAACATTGCATATTTGATGCTGGCGGTCATAGAACTTTTCAGTATGTAAAATTTTAGCCAAATCGGATAGTAATTTCGCCCGCTGGAGTTCAAGAAATCAGTTTGGAGAAGATCAATTCAATGCCCACCGCTAAAATTAGGCTTGGCCTAGATCACATTCACTTCATATCTTGTCAGCTTCGTCTTGATAACCCCACAGTCGATTGTGTGTTCATACCACTATAAATTTTGAGTATATTTCCATAAACACCCACCAAATATGGTCCTGTGTGGTCTATAAATAATGTTATGAACTTCACTTTTGTCTCTATGCCCAGTTTTGTCCGTTGAATTGAAAATTGCCTTTACATATCATTCCCCCAGTAGATAAATGAAATCCCAATATTCATTAAAATGCCCATAAATGGCAACTCTGTTTATATATATGGCGCATAGAATGGGGGTACGACTTACCTTTTTACAATAATCCAACAAATCGAGTTTATCACGCAGACAAGTTGCGCCCGTTGATTTCTTATTCAAATCTGTTACCCAGCGTCCCTCCTCGGAAAGATATTGCGGCTGATAGATTTGACCAGCTTCGCAGAGTACTGCAATTTGTGGTTCCCAACGTGGTGAAGCAGCCTGTAAAAGTAAAAAAAAGAGGAGAGAGAGAAAGAAAAGCAACAACTGTTAGTATTCTGCTGCGGCTTATACATCATTATTTTCATTTCTAGGGTTTAGATAAAAAAGCAATGAAAGAAAAGATACAAAAAAACTGGCAATCTCCGCTCTCAGCAAATACGTGATGTAAAATCTTGCGTTTATCATAATCAGCAGCAGCTCCCGCAGTACTTGTCGCAGCCATTGCATAGCTGCAAATCACCTTAGACAGCCTTAGCAACTCTCTGTTCCTTTTCTTTTTTTTTCATGCCAGCAGTTGTAGTCACTTTAGAGTCCTCTTTTGCCAGAGCTTTACACAAAACCCCATTGCTGCACTTTTGTGAATTGTTACTTAAGTTACGAGTACCGTATTATGGACAAAGGCAGTGGGGGATTCTTTGAGTTCTTTTCTCCCTGCCTGCTATTTGTGCTTATATTATGATGAAAATGATAATAGTTTTTTATGGCTAATACATATTACATAAGGGAATTAGGCTTTGGCTTTATTCCTGCTCTTACTCTCTCACACTCTCCCTGCTAGTTTTTTTTTCTCTACTCGCCAAACTCCAAAGTCCTGGCGTTATTAAACTTTAAAATTTATAAGGACATAGGCTAAGAATTTGTCTAATGCTTGGAGATTTGCAGATTATGACCATTTTAAGACTACCATGGCGATGAGATCATGGAATTATTTAAATGTTGCTTGGAGTTTTATTTTTCCAAGGAGTATGAAGCATAAAAAAGTGTCCATAAAAGGCAGAGAGTTGTAAAGGCAAAAAGGAGCTACGTTTTTCCTTGTAGTGGTAGGTACTGAAAAAAAAGATTTGGTATAGAACCAAATCGGTTTATGCTTGAATCATTTCAAGTTGCCTTTAAAGACTTAATTTCCAAGGAATTTTCGATAAATACAAAATTTGAAAAAAAAAAAAAAATTCTTAAAAACCATCCTTAGCTCCCGATGCAGGGAGCTAAGCATTGAGCCTTGCGTCAATGGAATGACATTCCGTTTAACTATAATGCCATTCGGTTTCTAAAAGTTATACAGCAAAACAAACCTGAGTGCCTTTATTACACAGAACAACTCTGCAGTTGGTCAACAGTGTAGCACCAGCAATCCATTCGTTGAAAATTTAAACAATTCAGCTTTAGAAAGGCAATGAAGAAGCCATTCAAATAGTGTCTCTCAACCTAGACCAAAAACGGGAGGAATGCTATAAACGCTACCTACGACATCTGAAGATAAGCAAAAAGGCTTTAAGTTCCGGGCAGGGCCGAACTTTGGATACCCAACACCTTGGATACAAATGTAAACCACCTTTTATCATAATCCGATGAAAAATGCATAAGTTTTGCCCCCATAGCAGCTATATCGAAAGATGGTCCGATTTGAACCAAATTCGGCATGGACATTGGGAGGACTAATAAGTGCAAGTCATTGCTCATTTTTGCAGAAAAAAGTCTATGTGACAGCTATATCCAAATCTGAACCGATCTGGGCCACATTGAAGAGGCATGTCGAAGGGCCTAACACAACTCATTGTCCCAAATATCGGCGAAATCGGACCATAAATGCGCCTTTAATGGGCCCAAAACCTTAAATCGAGAGATCGGTCTATATGGCAGCTAGATTCAAATCTGGACCGATCTTGGACAAATTGAAGAAAGATACCGACGAGCCTAACACAACTCACTGTCTCAAATTTCGACAAAATCGGACAATAAATGCGCCTTTTATTAGCCCAAAACCTTAAATCGAGAGATCGGTCTATAAGGCAGCTATATCCAAATCTGAACCGATCTGGTCCAAATTGAAGAAGGATTTCGAAGGGCCTAACACAACGCACTGTCCCAAATCTCGTCAAAATCGGACAATAAATGCGTCTTTAATGGGTCCAAAACCTTAAATTGAGAGATCGGTCTATATGGCTGCTATATCCAAATCTGGACCGATCTGGGCCAAATTGAAGAAGGACGCCGAAGAGCCTAACACAATGCACCGTCCCAAATCTCGGCAAAATTGGATAATAAATGCGCCTTTTATGAGCCCAAACCCTTAAATCGAGAGATCGGTCTATATGGCAGCTATATCCAAATCTGAACTGATCAGGGCCAAAGTGAAAAAGGATGTCGATGGGCCTAAGACAAATCACTGTCCCAAATTTCAGCAAAATCGAATAGGAAATACGCTCTTTATGGGCCCAAAACCTTAAATCGAGAGATCGGTCTATATGGCAGCTATATTCAAATCTGGACCGATCTGGGCCAAATTGAAGAAGAACGTGGAAGAGCCTAACATAACGCACCGTCCTAAATCTCGGCGAAATCGGACAATAAATGCGCCTTTTATGGGTCCAAAACCTTAAATCGAGAGATCGGTCTATATGGCAGCTATATTCAAATATGGACCGATCTGGATCAAATTGAAGAAGCATATCAAGGAGCCTTACTTATCTCACCGTCCTAAATTTTGGCGACATTGACCAATAAATGCGGCATTTATGGCCCCAAAACCTAAAACCGAGGGACCGGTCTATATGGCAGCTATATCCAAATCTGGAGCAATCTGTGCTATATTGCAGAAGTATATCAAGGGGCCTAACTTAACTCACTGTCCTAAATTTTGGCGACATCGGCCAACAAATGCGCCTTTTATTGGCCCAAAACTTTAAATCGAGAGATCGGTCTATATGGCAGCTATATTAAAATCTGGACCGATCTGGGCCAAATTGAAGAAAGACACCTACGAGAATAAGACAACGCACTGTCCCAAGTTTCAACAAAATCGGATAATAAATGTGGCTTGTATGAGCCTAAGACTTTAAATCGGCGGATCTGTCTATGTGGCAACTATATCCAAATCTGAACCGATCTGGGCCAAATGGAAGAATGATGTCGAAGAGCCTAACAAAACCCACTGTCCCAAATTTCACCAAAATCGGATAATAAATGTGGCTTTTATAGGCCTAAGATCTTAATTCGGAGGATCGGTCTATATGGCAGCTATATCCAAATCTGGACCGATCTGTGCTATATTGCAGAAGTATATCAAGGGGCCTAACTTAACTCACTGTCCTAAATTTTGGCGACATCGGCCAATAAATGCGCCTTTTATTGGCCCAAAACTTTAAATCGAGAGATCGGTCTATATTGCAGCTATATCCAAATCTGTAGCGATCACTGCCAAATTGAACAAAGATGTCAATGGGCCTTAGACAACTCACTTTCCCAAATTTCAGCAAAATCGGATAATAAATGTGGCTTTTATGGGCCTAAGATCCTAAATCGGAGGATCGGTCTATATGGCAGCTATATCCAAATCAGAACCGATCTGGACCAAATTAACGAAGGATATCGAAGGGCCTAACGCAACTCACTGTCCCAAATTTCGACGAAATCGGGTAATAAATATGGCTTTTATGGGCCTAGGACCTTAAATCGGGAAATCAGTCTTTAAGGGGGCTATATTAAGGTATATCGCGATATAGCCCATCTTCAAACTTAACCTACCTATGGACAAAAAACGAATTGGTTTAAAGTTTTTACCAAATATCTCTATTTTTAAAGACTGTAGCATGTTTTGATCAGATAGAGGGGCAGATGGACGGACATGACTATATAGCTAGAACGAAGCACGAGTGAAGGGGCGTGTATCAGGCCCGATCCCGCCCAAAATTATTTTTTTTTTTCGAATATTAACGCGTATACCCACCTACCATTGTTTTGTAATTTTGTAAATATTTTCAGCGGTGGCTTTCCTCTCCTAATGCTGGCAACATTTGTGAGGTAATATGCCATGTAAAACTTTTCTCCAAAGAGGTGTCGCACTGTGGCACGCCAATCGGACTCGGCTTTAAAAAGGAGGCCCCTTATTATTGAGCCTAAAATAACTCGCCTTGCCATCTCGAGTATCATTGGCAATCAGTGTTTTATAAAGAGCCCGTGCCACCCGGCCTCTCACTGAGAATCTCCGCTCAATATCGCTGATTGTCCGCGACTACCATTGCAGCTACTTCGTATGGAGCATTCCACTATCCGCAACCTGTGGACGTGCCCGGTCGCTCGCAGCTAACCTACTCGTGACAACAATGAACACCACGCAGATCGGACCTCAATGTTCCAGCCATAGCTATCGCTTTCCAAGATCCAGAAAAACTCACATTTTGGTGCGGTTTATGGGCTGGTGTCATCATTGGACCGTACTTCTTCAAAGCTGATGCGAGTCGTAAGGTAACTGTGAATGGTGAGCGCTACCATGAGATGATATCCAACTTTTTTTTGCCAGAATACCATAACTTGACTTGTATGACATGTGGTTTCAACAAGACGATGGCACACAGCACGCCTAGCAATGGACTTATTGCGAGGCAAGTTCGGTGAACATTTTATTTCAGATTTGGAACAGGTCAATTGGCCGCCTAGATCGTGCGATTTAACGCCTTTAGACTATTTTTGTGGGGAGCTATGGTCCATACAGTCAAGCCCGCTTCAATTGACGCATTGGAAGACAACATTGAAGCATTTATTCATGAGATAACGGCCGAAATGATGGAAAGAGTATGCCAAAATTGAAAATTATGTAACTTTTGCGCGTTGTTTTTGAAAGATTTGCTTGCAGAGTGGCATTTCTCAACGCCACACTCAAAAATAAAGGTCAACATTTTCATACTGTTTTGCCATATGGTACCATATAGTCCAGATCGACCTATGCGACCATTTGGGGTTACTTTGGTCTGGGCTATGGAGCAATAGAACCCTCTTCCATACGCTGCTTTATCTTAAAATTCTGCATTATTCAATAAAAAATTTTAATGGCATTTGCAACAAATACCCTACCAAATTTACAATTTAACCTCATTATAAAACTTTGCATTAACACAAAACTTTTTTAACATACTTTTGCATGAGTACATGGTGATTTTTAATTCATAAAACAAAAAAAAAGACAACCACTCAAGCCAATTAATGTGGAAATTTCATTTAAAAACTTCTCTCTATCTTTCCCTCTCTCTCTATCTCTCTCTTCAAACTTTTTCTTGTATCTCACTAATGAGATGAATGAGATGGAATGTCATACCGATGAAGTCTCAGTGAGTGGCATTAACTATGGCACATAAATGAAATCAACATAACTCATACATAGGTTATAGGTTAACCAAGCAAAAGACAGAGCGAGAGAGAGAGAGAGGGAGATACTGCAAGACATTCACATTAAACCTACTCTCATATGTATATGAATGTATGTAGACATATACGGCAAAGTAAGACAACATACATTTCATAAAAGTATGTTAAAATTTTATTAACTTTTAACAGTAGCAAACATTTGTATACCCTCCACCATAGGATGGGGGTATACTAATTTCGTCATTCTGTTTGTAACACCTCGAAATATGTGTCTCAGACCCCATAAAGACATATAAATTCTTAACGTCGTGACATTTTAAGTCGATCTAGCCATGACCGCCCGTTTGTCCGTCCGTCTGTCTGTCGAAAGCACGATAACTTTTGAAGGAGTAAAGCTAGGCGCTTGAAATTTTGCACAAAAACTTCTTATTAGTGTAGGTCGGTTGGGATTGTAAATGGGCCAAATCGGTCCATATTTTGATATATCTGCCATATAAACCGATCTCGGGTCTTGAATTCTTCACCCTTTAGAAGGCGCAATTCTTATCCTATTTGGCTGAAATTTTGCATGAGGTTTTTGTTATGATTTCCAACAATTGTGTTGAGTATGGTTCAAATCGGTCCATAACCTGACATAGCTGTCATATAGACCGATCTGGGGTCTTGACTTCTTGACCCACTAGAGGGCGCAATTCTTATCCAATTGGAATGAAATTTTGCAAGAGGTGTTTTGTTATGATATCCAACGACTGTACAAAGTATGGTTCAAATCCGATGATAAACTGATATAGCTGCCATATTAACCGATCTAGGGTGTTGACTTCTTGATGCACTAGAGGGCGCAATTCTTGTACTATTTGGCTTAAATGTTGCAGGTAATGTTTCAATACCACTTTCAACAACTGTGTCAAATATGGTTCAAATCGCTCCATAACCTGATATAGCTGCGATATAAACCTATCTGGGATATTGACTTCTTGAGCCTCTAGAGGGCGCAATTCTCATCCGATTGACTGAAATTTTGCACGTAGTGCTTTGATATCACTTCCAACAACTGTGTTAAGTATGATTCAAATCGGTTCATAACCTGATATAGCTGCCACATAAACCGATCTTGGGTCTTGAATTCTTGAGCCTCTAGAGGGCGCAATTCTTATACTATTTGGCTGAACATTTGTAGGTGATGTTTCGGTACCACTTCCAACAACTGTGCTAAGTATGGTTCAATCGGTGCATAACCTGGTATAGCTGCCATATAAACCAATCTTGGATCTTGACTTCTTGAGCCTCTAGAGGGCGCAATTCCTATCCGATTTGGCTGATATTTTGCATGACTTCTAACAACTGTACCGAATGTGTTTTAAGTTGGTCCATAACCTGATATAGCTTCCATATAAACCGATCTAGGATCTTAACTTCTTGAGCCTCTAGGGGGCGCAATTCTCATCCGATTTGGCAGAAATGTTGTACAACGACTTCTCCCATGATTTTCAACATACGTGTTCAATATGGTCTGAAGCGATCTACAGCTTGATACAGCTCCCATATAAACCGATCACCTGATTTTGCTTCTTAGAAGCTCAAGAGGTGCAATTCATTTCCGAATGCACTGAAATATTACACTATAACTTCTACAATGTTCAGCATCTAATTCATATAAGGTCCGAATCGGACTATAACTTGATATAGCTCCCATAGCATAACAGTTCGTATTCATTATTCTTTGTTTGCCTAAAAGGAGATAACGCGCAAAGAACTCGACAAATGCGATCTATGGTGGAGGGTATAGAAGATTCGGCCCGACCGAACTAAGCACCCGCTTACTTGTTTTAAGTTGTTATACTCTACACCACTACTGTGGTACAGGGTTTTTGCAATAAAGGGTTGGTTTCTAACACCCAGAAGGTAGAGTGATAGACCCATTGATAAGTATACCGATCGACTCAGAATCGCGTTCTTATTCGATTTAGCTATGTCCGTCTATCTGTCTGTCTATCCGTCTGTCTGTCTGTCCCTCTGTCTGACCATCTGTCTGTCCGTCTGTCTGTCCGTCTGTCTGTCCGTCTGTCTGTCCGTCTGTCTGTCCGTCTGTCTGTCCGTCTGTCTGTCCGTCTGTCTGTCCGTCTGTCTGTCCGTCTGTCTGTCCGTCTGTCTGTCCGTCTGTCTGTCCATATGTCTGTCCGTCTGTCTGTCTGTCCGTCTGTATGTCCGTCTGTCTGTCCGCCTGTCTGCCTGTCCGTCTGTCTGTCCAACTGTCTGTCTGTCCGTCTGTCTGTTCGTCTGTCTGTCCGTCTGTCTGTCCGTCTATCTGTCCGTCTGTCTGTCCGTCTGTATGTCCGTCTGTCTGTCCGACTGTCTGTCCGTCTGTCTGTCCGTCTGTCTGTCCGTCTGTCTGTCTGTCCGTCTGTCTGTCTGTCTGTCCGTCTGTCTGTCTGTCTGTCTGTCCGTCCGTCTGTCTGTCTGTCCGTCTGTCTGTCTGTCTGTCTGTCCGTCTGTCCGTCTGTCCGTCTGTCCGTCTGTCCGTCTGTCTGTCCGTCTGTCTGTCCATGTTAATGTGTGTACAGTACAGGTCGCAGTTTTCATCCGATCGTCTTCAAATTTGGTAGAGGCGTGTTTTTCATCCTAGAGATGAAACCTATTGAAATTGGAAAAAATCGGTTCAGATTTAGATATAGCTGCCATATATATATATTCATCCGAT
This sequence comes from Stomoxys calcitrans, assembly GCF_963082655.1. Classification (NCBI taxonomy): domain Eukaryota; kingdom Metazoa; phylum Arthropoda; class Insecta; order Diptera; family Muscidae; genus Stomoxys; species Stomoxys calcitrans. The sequence continues at coordinate 27,765,425 of NC_081555.1, read as the reverse complement.
TTTGAGAAATATAGCAATAAACTGGTCATTTGTTAAGCGATTCTCTCGAAATTTGGCAGGAAGCATTTGCTCTTGACTCCTGACATTACTGGTGAGTTTCATAGAAATCGGTTCAGATTTAGATATATCTGCCATATATATGTCGCCCGATTTTAACTTCTAGAGCCACTGCAAACGCATTTATTGACCAAACTTGCCCAAGTTTTGCACAACGCTTTCCTCGATGACTACCACAATATATGAGAATTTTGCTCGAAATCGGTTCAGATTTGGATATAGCACCCATATATATGTTCATCCGATTTTGAGAAATATTTCAATAAACTGGCCATTTTTTAAGCGATTCTCTCGAAATTTGACAGGAAGGATTTTCTCTTGACTCTTAATATAACTGGTGAATTTCATGGAAATCGGTTCAGATTTAGATATAGATGCCATATATATATCGCCCGATTTTCACGTCTATAGTCGCAGCCAGCTCGTTTATTGGGCAATCTTGCCAAAATTTTGCACAACGTCTTCCTTGACGACTACCACAATATCTGAGAAGTTTGCTCGAAATCGGTTCAGATTTAGATAAAGCTGCCATTTATATGTTCATCCGATTTTGAGAAATATTGCAATAAAATGCTCATTTGTTAAACGATTCTCTCGAAATTTGGCGAAATTTGGCAGGATCTAGACTCTTAATATTACTGGTGAATTTCATGGAAATCGGTTCAGATTTAGATATAGATGCCATATATATATATCGCCCGATTTTCATTTCTTGAGCCACTGCAAGCGCATTTATTGACCAAACTTGCCCAAGTTTTGCACAACGCTTTCCTCGACAACTACCACAATATTTGAGAGGTTTGCTGGAAATCGGTTCATATTTAGATATAGCTCCCATATATATGTTCATCCGATTTTGAGAAATATAGCAATAAAGTGCTCATTTGTTGCCCGATTCTCTCGAAATTTGGCAGGAAGGATTTGCTCTTGACACTTGAGATTACTGGTGTGTTTCACAGAAATCGGTTCTGATTTAGATATAGCTCCCATATATTTATCGCCCAATTTTCACTCCAAGAGTCACTGCAAGCGCATTTATTGACCAATCTTGCCAAATTTTTGCCCGACGCTTTCCTCGACGACTGCCACATTATCTGAGAAGTTTGCTTGAAATCGGTTCAGAATTAGATATAGCTCCCATACATATGTTCGTCAGATTTTGAGAAATATTGCAATAAAGTGCTCATTTGTTAACCGATTCTCTCGAAATTTAGCAGGAGGAACTTTCTTATGACTCTTGACATTTCCGATGAATTTCGTGGAAATCGGTTCAGATTTAGATATAGCTGCCACATAAATCGCCCGATTTTCACATCTTGAGCCACTGCAAATGCATTTATTGACCAAACTTGCCCATGTTTTGCACAACGCTTTCCTCGACGACTACCACAATATCTGAGAAGTTTGTTCCCCACCTTTGCCTTTCCTTACTGGTTTTATTATCAAAACAACATAAATGAATTTAAACACAAATACATTCCCAGCAAAAACTTTACTCACAATCCCGCCTAAATGTCATGATTTTAGCAATAGGCGGTAATAGGAAAAAAATCCTACTTTTTCTGTGAATTATATTCCATGTTCATGAAAGAATTTTCATAAAAATAAAACAATTCCACTGAAAAAGCTAAGGAAAACAAATAGCACATTGCCTACGACTTGTCTTGTATGAAAATCATGATATTAAATAAAGGATTGGAAGTAAACGTTTTGCTGGGCTCATATATCTCAAGTCATCATATTCTTCCTCTGTTGGTTCTAGTAGCAGCAATAGCTGAGAATTTTAATATCTTCCACTCTGTTGTAAAAACCGTAAATATGAAAGTGACGTAAGTCCATAAGTGTTGTGTCAGAGTGTACATGGTTCCTATCATCTGCTACTAGCAAATTTACCTACCAGCAAAAGTAGGCCAAAAAGGACTCAAAAAAACAAAAAAAAAACAAATAAAACAAAAAACAAAACAAAGAATTAAAATCCAAAGTCTAACAACCGTATAATAAACATTTAAATGTAGCATTGTTGTTGTTGTTGATGATGTTGTTGTATACAAACACACTCACTTACTCATATACCAAATATATAAATAAATATGAGCTCTAATGGCAACTCAGTAACTTTCATGCATGTATAATACTCTCCTGTGTGTTTACACAAACATAAGCAGAGTTGAAATTAGGCCTTCATACACGCATCGCCCCCGCATACACACACACACACACACAATAATGTACTTAGTCCTATATATGTATGTATACTTTTGGAGGCCTTAGAGATTTCATAACATTTTCTCTTGAGAAACAATCAGTTAGAGTTAAAGAGTGTGTGTAAGAGATTTAGTCTTAGGCTTAAATGAAAGTATGTGTATTTTTTGTGCCTGTATGTGTGTGTGTGTGTGTACTAAGGGTCTTGACTTAGTACACAATTGCAATACGTACTGAGGTCATACAAGTATATTTTAATAAATATAACGGCAACACCATAGGATGGGGGTAAACTAACTTCGTCATTCTGTTTGTAACACCTCGAAATATGCGTCTGAGACCCCATAAAGTATCTATATTCTTGATCGTAATGTCATTTTAAGTCGATCTAGTCATGTTCGTCCGTCCGTCCGTCTGTCTGTTGAAAGCACGCTAACTTTCGAAGGAGTAAAGCTAGCCGCTTGAAATTTTGCACGAAAACTTTTTATTAATGTAGGTCGGTTGGGATAAAAAATGGGCCATATCGGTCTATTTTTTGATATAGCTGCCATATAAACCGATCTTGCGTCTTGACTTCTTGAGCCTCTAGAGTGCGAAATTCTTATCCGATTGGTATGAAATTTTGCACGACATGTTTTGTTATGATATCCAACAAGTGTGCCAAGTATGGTTCAAATCGGTCTATAACCTGATATAGCTGCCATATAAACCGATCTTGGGTCTTGACTTCGTGAGCCTCTAGAGGGCGCAATTCTTATCCGATTGGTATAAAAATTTGCACAACGTGTTCTGTTATGATATCAAACAACTGTGCCAAGTATGAATCAAATCGGTGCATAACCTGATATAGCTGCCATATAAACCGATCTTGGGTCTTGACTTCGTGAGCCTCTAGAGGGCGCAATTCTTATCCGATTGGTATGAAACTTTGTACGACATGTTTTGTTATGATATCCAACAACTGTGGTGAGAATGGTTCAAATCGGTCTATAACCTGATATAGCTGCCATATAAACCGATCTGGGATCTAGACTTCTTGAGCCTCTAGAGGGCGCAATTCTTATCCGATTGGTATGAAACTTTGGGTCTAGACTTCTTGAGCCTTTAGAGGGCGCAATTATAATCCGATTTGAAAGAAATCTTGCACGAAGTGTTTTATTATGATATCTAACAACTGTGCCATATATGGTTCAAATCGGTTCATAACCTGATATAGCTGTCATATAAACCGATCTTGGATCTTGACTTCTTGGACCTCTAGAGGTCGCTATTATTATCCGATTTGCTTGAAATTTTGTATGACCATCAACATACTTGTTTATTATGGTCTGAATCGGTCTATTGCCTGATACAGCTCCAATATAAATCGGTCTCCAAAGGGCGCAATTTTTATTCGAATTGGCTGATATTTTACACAGGTCTCCAACATATAATTTAATTGTGGTCCGAACCGGACCATATCTTGATATCGCTCTAATAGCAGAGCAAATATTTTCTTTTGTCCTTTTTTTGCCTAAGAAGAGATGTCGGAAAAAGAACTCGACAAATGCGATACATTGTGGAGGGTATATAAGATTCGGTCCGGCCGAACTTAGCAAGCTTTTAGTTGTTATTAGATTCATACGCCAATCTCTCACATTTGGGCTCCAATTGGAGAACAGACTTTATTGGTGTCCTATATTGTTTCCTCCAGTTTAAATGTGGGGTGGATTTTCTACTCACTTGAGTGATACAAAATTTGGATATAACATTTGATTTTTTATCAAGTTGAGCTCTAAGTCGTTTTTTATTTTAATATTGGTTCGAAACTACTTATTCCTCTATGTGCAATAAACTTTCTAACAAATCTTCCTTACATTCTATCAATTTCTATAAATTAAAAAACTTTTGCAAAGTCCTCAAATTAGCATCATTGTTTTCTCTGCCTCTAACCCTTCTTCCCAAACAAAAAAAACTGTCATAGCTGGCCTCATTTTGCTTATCTACGAATGCCTCAAAGAAAATTGTCCAACAAAGCTATCAAAGTCTCTCCATTAAGATAATTTCGTTGAGATATCTGTGCCATAGCAAACTGCAACGACTAGGAGAAACTCCACAGGCATCTGGGAATGAATGACAAGAATATTTTACTTCTTTCATTCGCTTGCCTTTAATGACAATCAGGGCAATCATTTTATTGTAATTATGAGTTTTATTGGAATAATAAAAGAAACCAAGAACCGCACATGGATGTGGTGAATGAAACAAAAGATGGAGTAGAAATTCAGCAATGATATGATATACAATTCTAAAGCGCATAAAGAAAATGGTCTGTGTTGTAGTCGGGCATGGCTTCAGAAAAGCAATATGTTGGCAATACCAAACAATTGTTGGGAACATTAAAATGGCGAAATAAAAGCAGCTAAATGACCATTTTGTTGCTTTGTGTTTGAGGATTCTTGCAGCCTGACATACATTTGGATTCGTTTGCCTCGAGATAAGCTAAACTTTATGATATCGCGTATGAGTAAAATTTTTTTTTGTTTTTAATGAAATTATTAGCCATAAACATTTGGAAATATTATGGTTATAATGAAATTGTTGGTTTAAATGTATTTCTTTATTCCTCCTAGTGTCGTATTAAAGTGCTAGAAGATTTTGCTGACTTCATGGGTATACCCTGGAATTGTATTTTTTTCGGAAGCCTAAATGTATGCTTTAAATTTTGCATTAATTTAGTTTCTCTGAAAAATGAAGACATTTCGGAACCCACCACCATGGATTCTGCTAAAGAACATGAAAAACACTGTGAGATAGGCCATGTGACCGCACGTATGCGAGTTCCGCACAGCAACTACTGTGAACGATGTCTAGATGAGGATGAGCAGGAGACGATCGAACACCTGCTCTGTTCATGTCCGACACTGTAGATAGACCATGTGACCGCGCGAATGCGAAATCCGCACTGCAACTACTGTGAACGATGTCTAGATGAGGATGAGCAGAAGACGATCGAACACCTGCTCTCCTCATGCCCAGGTCTTAAGGGGGAAAGACTTTCCATCCTAGGGAAGCGTTTCTTTCCTACTTCGGCGAACTTGCAAATGTGTCTCTGAGGAGTCTTCTCTGATACGTGGATTAGACGGGTTTGATTCGACAAGGCGCATGATGAAATCTTGAACACGGTGTCATAAATGCGGAGCACTAATGCGGAGCACCAATGCAGAGCAGCAATGCAGAGCAGCAATGCAGAGCAGCAATGCGGAGCAGCAATGCAGAACTCCAATGCAGAGCACAAATGCGGATCACCAATGCAGAGCACCAATGCAGAGCACCAATGCAGAGCACCAATGCAGAGCACCAATGCAGAGCACCAATGCAGAGCACCAATGCGGAGCACCAATGCGGAGCACCAATGCGGATCACCAATGCGGAGCACCAATGCGGAGCACCAATGCGGACCACCAATGCAGAGCACCAATGCGGAGCACCAATGCAGAGCACCAATGCAGAGCACCAATGCAGAGCACCAATGCAGAGCACCAATGCAGAGCACCAATGCAGAGCACCAATGCAGAGCACCAATGCAGAGCACCAATGCAGAGCACCAATGCAGAGCACCAATGCAGAGCACCAATGCAGAGCACCAATGCAGAGCACCAATGCAGAGCACCAATGCAGAGCACCAATGCAGAGCACCAATGCAGAGCACCAATGCAGAGCACCAATGCAGAGCACCAATGCAGAGCACCAATGCAGAGCACCAATGCAGAGCACCAATGCAGAGCACCAATGCAGAGCACCAATGCAAAGCACCAATGCAGAGCACCAATGCAGAGCACCAATGCAGAGCACCAATGCAGAGCACCAATGCAGAGCAGCAATGCAGAGCACCAATGCAGAGCACCAATGCGGAGCACCAATGCGGAGCACCAATGCGGAGCACCAATGCGGAGCACCAATGCAGAGCACCAATGCAGAGCATCAATGCAGAGCTCCAGTGCTTGACACTTGGAGAGTAAATACTTGTGAGAGTGTTGGCTTACGCTGCTAGGAAGCTTTCGCCTGGTGGCATGATGAATATGCGCTAACTTCCTATTCTATTCCCTTAGTGTTTGCATTTTGCATATCTCATCTTCTCCCAGTCTGCTCTTCCAGATGGAGCGGAAGTAGTGTATTTCCTCATCATAGCTTTTTCACCAAGTCTTCTTTTTCCTATTTTTATACCCTCCACCATGGGGGAGAGGGGATACTTATTTCATCATTCCGTTTGTAACACATCGAAATATTGATCTGAGACCCCAATTCTTCATCGTCTTGACATTCTAAGTCGATTTAGCCATGTCCATCCATCTGTCCCTTAGTTTCTCTGTCAGTCGAAAGCACGCTAACTTTGGAAGGAGTAAAGTTAGCAGCTTGAAATTTTGGAGGCCACCGTAGCGCAAAGGTTAGCATGTCCGCCTATGACGCTGAGCGCCTGGGTTCGAATCCTGGCGAGACCATCAAAACAATTTTTTTCAGTGGTGGTTTTCCCCTCCTAATGCTGGCAACATTTGTGAGTTACTATGCCATGTACAACTTCTCTCTAAAGAGGTGTCGCATTGTGGCTCGCCGTTCAGACTCGTCTATAAAAAGGAGGCCCCTTATCATTGAGCTTGAAACTTGAATCGGACTGCACTCATTGATATGTGAGAAGTTGCCCCTGTTCCTTAGTGGAATGTTCATGCGCAAAATTTGCATTTGCTTGAAATTTTGCACACATACTTCGGGATTGGGATTGGACATGGGCCATATCTGTCTATGTTTTCATAGAGTTGCCATATAAACCAATCCTGGATTTTGACTGCTTGAGCCACTAGTTTTGTCTGAAATTTAGGCATGAGGTGTTTTTTTATGGCTTTCAACCAATGTGCTAAGTATGGTCAACCAATTTCTAAGTATTTGGCTGAAATTTTGTACATCGACTTCTCCTATGACCTTCAACGTGCGTGCCAAACAAGGTCTGAATCGGTCTATAACCTGATATAGCTCTTATAAACGGATCTCGGAGCTTGACTTTTTGAACCGCCAGAGGGCGCAATTACTTCTTGAGCCTATAGAGGGCTCAATTATTATCCGACTTGTATGAAAGTTTGCATGAGGTGTTTCGTTATGGCTTCCAACGGTTGTGCTAAGTATGGTCCCAATTGGTTTACAACCTGATGTAGCTCCCATACGAACCAATCTCTCGACTTTACTTCTTGAGCCTATAGAGGGCGCAATTATTATCCGTTTTGCCAGACATTTTGTATCGTGTTCTATGACATTTGACAGATGAGCCGAGTATGGCCCGAAATGAGAAATCCCTCATATAAATAGATCTCCATACAATACTTCTTTAACCTCTAGAGGGCGCTGCTCTTATCCAATTCAGCTGAAATTTTCCACAAGGGCTCTTAGCGAACATGCCAAGTATGGCCTGAATCGTTTCATAACCTTATATAACTCCCACATAAACCGACCTCCCGATATTATTTGTTAAGCCTCTAGAGGGCGTAATTCTTATCCGTTTTCGCTGTATCTATGAGCAGTCAATGTATCTATGACCTCTAACAGAGGTGCCAAATATGTTATAATCGGTTTATAACCTGATATAGGTCCCCTATAAACCCATCTCCCTATTATATTACTTGAGCATCTAGAAGGAGCAATTTAAATTCTTATTCGATTTGGCTAACATTTTGCACAATGACTTCTACTTCGGTCTTCAACATCCAAGCCAAGTATGCCCAGAATCTGTTAATAATCTGATATAGCTATAATGGCATATCAATTCTCATCCATTTTCCTTTGTTTGCCTATAAAGAGATAACAGGCAAATAACTTAACAAATACCATTCATGATGGAGGGTATGGTACGCTGTTCTATGGATTCTTCCATGGTGTGTGTTCTTCGGAAATCTGACTTCTGATATCTGACATGAAGTTGTTTGTCGGTAATACAATTTTTTTAGAAGCTCACACTGGTTTGTATTTGATTGGCCAACTGATCGGACCATGCACTACCAGGAGAATTCTTTTTTTTGCAAGGACGGTTCGTATGAGGAATCGACTTCCTGCAGATGTCGTATGTATGCTATATTTTTGTTTTATAGAAATCAGTACCCCCAAATATATGCTTCAATATTTGTTTTTAAACTAAAGACTAGCTTTTTACAGAACCTTTGTTTTAAATATCTCAACTCTTCATGGCTTTTAATTACTCGCCAAAATAATTGTGTTTAAGCTCACACTGGTTTGTAATCGATTGTCCAGCTGATCAGACCATGCACTACCAGGAGAATTCTTTTTTCGCAAGGATGGTTCATATGAGGAATCGAATTCCTGCAGATGTCGCAAGTATGCTATATTTTTGTTTTATAGAAATCAGTACCCCCTAAAATATGCTTCAATATTTGTTTCCAAACTAAAGACTAGCTTATTTGTCTTTAATACCTCAGCTCTTCATGGCTTTTAATTACTCGCCAAAATAATTGTGTTTAAGTCCCTAAGCCCTTCAAAGAAATATTTTCACACCATTAAATGTAGTACCACCAAAATGTACTCTTCAAACTTCTAATGGATATGCTCCCATGTTGCAAAATCCGGCCAAAGGGAGACGAAAGTAAACATAATTTATGCTGACCTAACTATCTAAGCAAAAACAGCAAACGACAGATATGAAAAACTATGAAAAGCTCAAACTTTGACTTAATCACAGCCCGGTGCTAAAGCAACAATTAAATTATAAAAACAAAAAATGGAAGAATGTCCACTGCCAGCATAGGGTCACTCACCATCACTATGGCCTTTTACAAAAAAAAAAAAAAGCACAAAAAAACCAATTTGAGTTGAAACCAACTTAAAAAGCAAAAAATAAAAAGTGTTTTTCGAAAAACAAAGCAACACAACACAAAAATTATGAAGTGCAATAAACAAAGCCGAACGCCAACAACAACAACGACAACAACTGATGCAATAGCACTCATGGCATGAATTTTCATTTAATTTCACACAACGTCAACAGTTTCAGCAAAAAAATGGCATTTTTCGAGTTGGTTTTTTTTTCACGCAGTAGCCAGAGTCACGCCCTCAGCCCCCTGCCTTTATGGCATACCAAATGGATGAGTGACCCCTTGGTTTTGGTTTATGGTTTAGATGCTGGACGACATAAAGCTTGTCCATAAAAACGGAATGTGGCAAATAACACAATGACACAAAAACCAACAACAACAACTACTATAACACTCACTGCAAAGTTCATTTTGTTTCATTGAAAACGCCTGAAAGTATGCAACACAGTTTGCACAGCACCTCAAAAAACAACGGAGAAGAGAAGAACTAAAGCACAAAACATGAAACAACGCAAAACAAGTGTCAGTAAAACAAAAAGAAAATAAGTAAAACTTTTTCATTTGTGTGTTTAACCATTCATAACCACACCAAAGTAAATTTATAGCAATTTGCTGTGTGACAAAACCATACATTGATTCTGTTTTTTTTAATATTTTTTTTTTTTTGTTTTGTCTAACCAACTTTTTCTGTGTTATTGAGTAAGGCTTGTTGCTGTCAGGGTGAAAAAATGAAAATTATTGCCTACTTTCAGGGTTAGGGGCGAGAGAGAGAGAAAAACGGAAATAAATAAATTGAAAATAATGAAAAAAGTTAAATTTATATCTCAAGCCTATTATTCCACAAGTGCGAAAGGAAATAAAATGCCATTCATAAATTCAGGCAATGTATAGAAGAGAAGGGAAAGGTTATGCTGATATCACTGGGTGACTCTTGCCAAGAACAGTTTATGTGAAGCGGATATTTTTCTGGATATTCGGCCCTAATTGCGATGGATAGACGAGAGATGAAGAATGTTAGGACTATCAAGAACAAGTAAAAGCGAAGTAAGTATGGGTGATGTTGAATCGATCGTATATACCCTTTTACATGGAACACATTTGGCATGACCTTTTCATATATGAATGTCCTTTTCATATAACGAAATTGGTTTATATAGAAGCTATACCAAGTTATGGGACGATTTGGACCGTACTTTTCATGGCTGTTTCATCGTCATTTCAGTCAAATCGGATAATAATTGCGACCTCTATACGCTCAAAATCTTAAAGCAGGAGATTGGTTTTCTTAGAAGCTATATGAAGCAAAAAGCCCATCCTAATCCTGATACAACGATTTCCAGCATGGCGGTCGTAACAAAAACACTAAAAAATGTTCAGCAAAATCGAAAAGCGACCTCTATAGGGTAAAGAGGTTTAATCGGGAATTAGGTTTACATGGACCTTTATTGGGATATGGGCCGATTAAGAACAAATTTTGCGCCGTTGAGGGAAGTTTTATAAAACCACTTTGTCCGAACCACTTTATCGACCAAATCCGATAAGAATTGCGCCCTCTAGAGGCTTACAAGCTTAAATTGGGAAGCTTATATGGAAGCTTCATTAGATTATGGACCGAATTGTGCCGTTGCAGGAATATCATGTTGTTGTTGTTGTTGTAGCCACATTTTCATGTGGAGGTGGCGATCCTCGTCATGCTCCTGTATGTGTGCAAGCTCGTTCTGGTCCAAAGGACCGATCGCAGGGGGAACAAAGTGGCCGTTGGTTATTTAAAGGCGCCAATAACTCACCTTGTCATATCGAGCATACTAGGCACTCAGTATTTGTGCAAGAGCCGGTGCCTCTCGGCCTCTAACTGAGACTCTCCGCTCGACAACGCTGATTGTCCGCGACTGCCGTATGGAGCATTCCACTATCCGCAACCTGTGGACGCACCCTGTAGATAGCAGCTAAGCTTCTCGTGACAGCCTGTGTGGTGTTCACCGCTATTCCGTACCGGGGCAGAAATATCATGAAACCCCTTCGTGCAAAATTTCAGAACAGCGCCCTCTAGAGTCTTAAGAAGTTATTCGAAATACCGATGCAGTGATGCATTTGGGTGCTATTTAAGGTTATTAGTTCCTATTTGGGTGGTGTTGTGGCGGTTGGGTGGCCCCATAGACACTTTTCCAGAATAATGATATCAGATTCGTGCTTTACTCCCAAAGGCCTTTCATATGAGCCCCATATGGCTATGGTCGTAAATTTGTCCCCTTTGGGGCATGTTTTTGGTGAAAGGCATTCAAATACCTTTTTTTTAAGCCCCATTATCCCATGGTCAGTAAATAAGACTTGATTGTGGGGTGTTTTGGGGAAGAGATGGACCCCCAGAAACGTGGTCCCATATTTGGATATAAGATTCGTATTCTACTAGCAAATACCTTTCATTTGAGTCCCATATTGCCATGGTCGGTAAATATGCCCGATTTAGGGGTGTTTTGGTGGTTGGGGTGGTCCCCCTAACACTTGGTCCGACAATTGGATATAAGATACGTTTTCTTATTCTAAATACCTTTCATTTGAGTCCCATATTGTCGTGATTGGTGTAAATATATGTTTGGTAGGTTTTAGGGTGTGGCGGCCCCCCTAGGTACCCCATCCGAAATTCGTACACCAAATTTTTATTTTTAGGGTAGTATATGAGAGCACACAAAATTTCGCTTAAATCGCACCACCCATCTCCGATATCTGACGTTTCCGAATATCAGTGTAAGGGGAAGGGTCCGCCCTCCTTTAGATATCAAAAAATGTAGTACCCTATTTTCACCACGGGACCATTATGCATCGTCTCTAGGTCTCAATATATACCTCCAGGCCAATTCTGTCTACTAGCTTTGGTTCATCCGAAGCATGAACTACTCGATGGGAACACTGGCTCAGTTATGAGACCTAAAAATACTTTCAATCCATAGGGTCTCCCTATCATCGCCTCGATTATACCGCGATGGTATAAAATGCTCCAATCCATAATCCACTTCAGTCTCTAGATCTCAATATAGACCCCCAGACCTCTTCTGTCCACTAGCTTTGGTCCATCCGAATAGCATCAACTACTAGAAGGCAATACCGGAGTTCCATCAATCCAAGACTGAGACGCTGGCTCAGTTATGAGATCCAAAAATACTTTCAATCCATGTAATCTTCCTTCCTATCGTAGCCTCGATTATACCGCGATGGTATAAAATACTCCAATCCATAATCCACCTCAGTCTGTAGATCTCAATATAGACTCTGAGGCCAATTCTGTCCACTAGCTTTGGTCCATCCGAATAGCATGAACTACTAGAAGGCAATACCGGAGTTCCGTCAATACAAGACCGTTACGCTGGCTCAGTTATGAGATCCAAAAATACTTTCAACCCTTGGGTCTCCCTATCATCGCCTCGATTATACCGCGATGGTATAAAATGCTCCAATCCATAATCCACCTCAGTCTCTAGATCTCAATATAGACCCCCAGACCACTTCTGTCCACTAGCTTTGGTCCATCCGAATAGCATGAACTACAAGATGGCAATACCGGAGTTCCGTCAATGCAAGACCATTACGCTGGCTCAGTTATGCGATCCAAAAATACTTTCAATCCATTGGGTCTCCCTATCATCGCCTCGATTATACCGCGATGGTATAAAATGTTCCAATCCATAATCCATCTCAGTCTCTAGATCTCAATATAGACTCTGAGGCCAATTCTGTCCACTAGCTTTGGTCCGTCCGAATAGCATGAACTACTAGAAGGCAATACCGGAGTTCCGTCAATCCAAGACCGTGACGATGGCTCAGTTATGCGATCCAAAAATACTTTCAATTCATTTAATTTTCCTTCCCATCGTAGCCTCGATTATACAGCGATGGTATAAAATGCTCCAAACCATAATCCATTCTCTCATCGCTTTAAGTCTCATAGCTTCAGTGGACTTCGTCTTTCTTCTAAATGGGCAGATCTCAGTCTTTGAGTTTACATTCAGACCCGTAGGTCTATCCCACTACTGTGGATTATTTGAGAAATTTACTTTAAAGGGTCATGGCCTAATATTTCGAGGTATTTCACAGGAAATGGCTTACTGGACTAGATACACGTTTATCGCGAATGTGATAATCTTCGTGTTTTTAAACCTATTTATATAAGTTCTTATCCATTAAGGATAAATGGAGCATTTCTATTTAAAAGTTTTTCCAAGTACGCCTAAAAGCATGCACCAATGTTTCAGCCCACAAACATGCAATAGTTAACTTGCACCCATTCACCAAACAAATACTCGCCATGAGATAATAGCTAAAAATACTTCAATTACAAAATCTAAAAAAAAAAATCGACTTCTATAATAAATTCCATTTGCCGATAAAGGCCAAAGTTCAATGAAGAGCCAAACGCAAATAAACAACACTGAGAGGCAAGCCTGGGTGTGTCACGGCAGGCAAGGACATGGAAAAAGTATTTTTAAATATTCAGCCTACACAAACGAATGAAGGCCAACGACATTGCCCTGTGAGTTCTAGTTGGCACATTTAAAAAAAAAAAGCCCCAAGGCCTTCCGCGGCTTAAAGATAAGGCAGCAACCATAAATTGTAGCCATAATTAAAGCCAAACTGCACCCAATTCAAATGGAGATTTGTTGGTGACATTTTCGGAGGAAATGTTTAATGAAATCATCTAACCAAGAACAATAAAATTTTCATCTTGCATTTCTTGCTAAATAAGCCATAATTTTTGCTTGTTGTAGCATGTACTTAACCGAAAGCAGATAAACGCAACAAACTTTTTCCAATTGTTCACTCACTCTCGGAGAAAATAAAAAAAAGGAAAACTCAAAAGTTAATAAAAAATCCTTCTTACAAAATCCTTGTTTGGCATAAAACAATGGCAATAAAATTTGTTACTGCTTTTGGGGAAAAGTTTGTCATGATGCCTTTTCAAACAGCTGCCATAAAAATAAAATAAAACTCAAGACAATGGCATCAGATCTTGAGAAGCATAAAATACCCCCACCCAGCTTGGAGGACATACTCGTAGCATAACAATGCATCCATCGTTATTATGCAAATAAATAATGCGGTGATTAAAGAAAACAAGTTAACATTTGGTGATTTATGACGGTCATCAATCATTGTTAGGGAAAAGTAAAAAAAAAAAAAAACAAAAAATGACACAAAAAAAGGAAATGATAAAAAATGGAATAAAAAACACAATGAGTGCAAGGAGAAAACTTAATCAGTATATGTCTTAGACTGCTACATAAGATAAAAGGACATTTAGACAAATGAAATGGAGATTCCAACGAAAAGTTTGGGAACTCTAAAATGTAAAACTTTTTATATATGGAAAAGGCGGTAAATCCAAAGCAGCCACAATATTGACTTTATCCCAAATGAGGTATATGATCATAGAACAACGCCATATATAAGTCTAAATATTTTTGATTGTAATGTCATTTTAATTAAATTTTGCGATGTCCGTCCGTTTGCCCGTTGGTCAATCTATCAAATGAACGCTAGCATTTCAATGATTAAAGTTAGCCGCGTGAAAGGCTCTTCTTCTTAAAGTCGAGTTTGAACGGCGTGTCGCCCGAGTAGGTTAAAAATCTTGTCCCATGCGGGGGCTTAAGAGTTGAATCTAGGATCGGTGCATTCACCTTGGAAATCATGCTGACCTAAGGCGCCTTGGCTTTCTAAGTGATTGCAATGACTTATCCCAAGATTTACATACATGAGTGAAAAACCGCCGAGTCCCATCTTGCCATCGACGCCGCTCTGCCATCTTTTCTACGTTGTTGAGAAACACGACAAATGGCTCATAGGCAAGACCTGTGATTGGTTCGCCTGTCGCAGACGAACACCCAAGATTTCCATACATGAGTGAAAAACCGCCGAGTCCCATCTTGCCATCGACGCCGCTCTGCCATCTTTTCCACTTTGTTCAGAAACACGACAAATGGCTCATAGGCAAGACCTGTGATTGGTTCTCCCGTCGCAGACGAACCCCTCCTGGGGCATTCGTCCGTCCCCAAATCAGTGTCACATCGTAAACTCCGAATCTATCCAATCCGACACTGACCTCGACCTCACCGTTCATGACCCCAAGGCCTCCGCATCCAGAATTGAATTGTGGCCACTACTGCCCTCCCTCAGTATACTCTGCTCCCTCAGCCTAAGCTCGACCCTTGTAGCGTAGTTCGAAATATAGCCCCCCCCCTGGGTTGCATATATATTAGGTTGCCCAAAAAGTAATTGCGGATTTTTCATATAGTCGACGTTGACAAATTTTTTCACAGCTTGTGACTCTGTAATTGCATTCTTTCTTCTGTCAGTTATCAGCTGTTACTTTTAGCTTGCTTTAGAAAAAAGTGTAAAAAAAGTATATATGATTAAAGTTCATTCTAAATTTTATTAAAAATGCATTTACTTTCTTTTAAAAAATCCGCAATTACTTTTTGGGCAACCTAGCATGGCTTCCAGACCTGCTTGCAGTGCGGATCTCAGTGGTCTGAGTATCGATTCGAAGCCTGCAGTAAGGCTTCGTCCTCCAAAACAGAAGGAGGAATCCATATTCCCAATGTCGTCCAGCGGGAGAGCTGGGACAAGCTCTATATTCCGAACAGGCCAAAAACGATCAAGGCCCCCGATACAGATTGAAAGAAAATTTGAATGCTTTTTGATTGCCGCATACGATGACCTTGACGCCCTTCTGCCACTTGAAGACATCGAAAGCCGCGAAGGAGTCTTTCTCACATTTTCCAATGGCTTCAGAGCTTGGAGAATCTTCTCTACGACCAAAAGGCATAAAAATCCAAAATTGTCCTTGAACATTAATGAACAGGGGCAAACTCTTACATATCAATGAGTTCTGTCCGATTTAAATTTAAGCTCAAGGATAAGGAGCTTCATTTTTATAGCCGAGTCTGAACTGTAGAGTCTGGCTGCCATACCATTTTTTTCAAAAGGCATATATCCTCACAAATGTCGCCACATTAGGAGGGGCTAACCACCGCTGAAGAAGGCCACCGTAGCGCAGAGGTAAGAATGTCTGCCCATGACGCGGAACGCCTGGGTTTGAATCCTGGCGAGATCATCAGAAACAATTTTCAGCGGTGGTTTTCCCCTCCTAGGTACTATGCCATTTAAAACTTCTCTCCAAAGAGGTGTCGCACGCCGTTCGAACTCGGCTATAAAAAGGAAGACCCTTATCATTGAGCTTAAAGTTCACGCGGACTACACTCATTGATATGTGAGAAGTTTGCCCATGGTCCTTAGTGCAATGTTCAAGGGCAAAATTTGCAACCACTACTGAAAAATTTTTGTGATGTTCTTGCCAGGATTCGAAACCAGGCGTTCAGTGTCATGGGCGGACTTGTTTACCTCAGCGCTATGGTGGCCGTCATCTTTCCGTGGAAAGCCGGCCTTCAGGATTGCTCCGGTCCAGGATTGCCACCTGTAATTCAGATGCTGATGACAAACTGTTCAATTTCTTGGCCCGTTTGCCATCAGGCACCTTATCTTGTTCCTTGGATCAGGAGGGTGTTCTCCCGACAAGGAAGATCACTGGCTTCGACGGCAAGATCAATGAAAGGCCTTTGCCTCTGGGCCTGGTGTTATGCGCGCGGCGCTTCCATATGTGGTCTCGGTTTTGTCTGTAGCGTTTGTGGTGGATACCCTTGTCGGGAGATCATTCTCCTGACCACCCTTTCTGGCTTTGATGGCAGAATCAATGAAAGGCCTTTGCCTCTGGGACTGGTGTTATGTGCGAGGCGCTTCCATTTGTGGTCTCGGTTTTGTCTGTAGCGTTTGTGGTGGATACCCTTGTCGGTAGATCACTCTCCTCACCACCCTTTCTGGCTTTGATGGCAGGATCAATGAAAGCCCTCTGCCTCTGGGCATGGTGTTATGCGCTAGGCGCTTCCATTTGTGGTCTCGGTTTTGTCTGTAGCGTTTGTGGTGGATACCCTTGTCGGGAGATCACTTTCCTGACCACACTTTCTGGCTCTGACGGCAGGATCAATGAAAGGCCTCAGCCTCTGGGCATGGTGTTATGCGCGAGGCGGTTCCATATGTGGTCTCGGTTTTGTCTGTAGCGTTTGTGGTGGATACCCTTGTCGGGAGATCATTCTCCTGACCACCCTTACTGGCTTTGATGGCAGGATCAATGAAAGCCCTCTGCCTCTGGTCCAGGTGTTATGTGCGAGGCGCTTCCATTTGTGGTCTTGGTTTTGGCTGTACCCTTTGGACCAGTTCTCGCTGTACTTTTAGCATTGGTGTCTATTCTGGTATCGTCCAATATAGCAGAGGGACGCAAACGTACCATGGCAGTAGTGTTCATCATAGACTCGTAATTCCTGAAGTGGAACCTATGTTTGCGCATCAAACGCTTGTCAGGGTGGATGGCTCTAGACCCTTCATCATCTTCAAAAACTTGGTAGCGTTGGTAGCCTTCTTTCCGTTTCAGCTAATCCGTCTTCTGGACGCTAGGGGATAAGCAAAAGGTCCTCTCCACCAGGAGTAGAGATTCCAGCGTCTCCGACATTTGGGGTTGCTGTCTGTTTGCGATGGTTCCCGACCATCAAGGGATGGCGGATAAGGAAGCGGCTGACTGGCTGGCCAGGATTGTTGGTGGAAGTCCTGACCGGGCTGCTGCAATATCAGGTCGCTGGCATGGGGATGGGCTCGGGGAGATTAGAGGCCAGGATTGTTGGTGGAAGTCCTGACCGGCCGGTGCTGCAATATCAGGTCGCTGACATGGCGATAGGCTCGGGGAGATTAGAGTTTCTGCAGGGTCTGTGGGGATGAGAAGGAGTTGGATACGGTTGAGCATCTGCTTTGCCAATGCCCTGCTATGATAAGGAGGAGGCGTAGAATTATAAGTGATCACCTCTTTTTTTCACTCATATATCTACAGTCTTTCGATCTCCGAGTCATTCTGGAATTCTACGGGTGTGTGTGATGACTGACGGGTCTGGACTTGAGTCGGTGAGACTTATTTCGGTCTCTGTTTCGGCTTTTTGGTTTCTATTCATAATTTTCTAATGGCTTTTGTTTCTTCCTTCTCTCCTGTGTTTTTTCTTCCAGTAGGAACACAATGGACCAGAGGTCTCCAAATAAAGCCGTTGACAACTGCGGTTGTCAGGAGCATGTCTTTTAACCTAACCTAAACCGGGAGATCTGTTTATAAGGGAGCTATATCAACTTAAAGATCGATTTGAATCGTAGTTGACAGGACACTACTTGCCAAATTGTAGCTTAATCTGTTAACAATTTTAGCATCCATGGGCTCAAGATTTCAAATAGGAAGATCTGTTGAAATGGGTCTCTATAAGGTCATAAATCGATTTGGGCTATACCACGCTTTGGACCATACCCATCAATACCACAAATGGAAATTTGCTCTTGAACATTCCATTAAGGGGGAAATTTCTTACACATCAATGAGTGCGGTTCGATTCAAGTGTAAGCTTAATGATAAAGGGGAACCTTTTCATAGCCAAGTCCGAAGGGCGTGCCCAAGAGCGACACCTCTTTGGGGAGAAGTTTCAACAAGGCATAGTATCCACAAATGTCGCCAGCACCAGAAAGGGTCGCCACCGCCGAAAAAATTTTCGCCATACTTTCAACGTCATCGGCGGACAAGCTAACCTCTGCATTGGTGAGGCTTAACGTCATAAATGTTCCCTGTTCAGAGAGCAGTGACCCAATTCTGAAGGCAAAGATTGGCTAGGACATGGAATGCCACCCGAGGAAAGGAAAATTCCGACTTAGGATTTGATTTCGGTTTTGTTCGAATCCAACGAAATGTATGAAAGCAACAAAGTTTTTAGTGCTAAATATTAATCTGCTTAACTAATTCGATGAACTCTTTCGAGCTCTCTCAATACGGTCGGTACATTCCTTAAGTCTTCAGGTTTCCCACAAACGGTACAGGCGCTGAAAAGCAAAAATAATTAAAAGAACCATGACCATATGGTCCGATCTAAGCCAAACAGAGCTTGGAAATCCAAGGTTTAACACTGCTTAGTCTTCTGAAATTCAGCGAAATTGGGCAATGAGTAGGTCACTTAGGGGTGAAAGACCGTAAAACGGGAGAAATATACCGTGTGTATACCATGGGAGTAGTGTAGTTGAGTAGACAAAAAATCTGCCACTACACACACAAACACAGGCATTGGGAAAATAACAGCTAGCAGGCAAAGTGTCGAGCGTGGTAGTGCGGTACTAATATCATAGAGGCGTTTTCGTAATGAATTCGATATAAGTACAACATGCCAATGTACGGCCCTTGAAGCCTGCACACCTAAAAGTATCCGATGAGATTTCAAGCAAGAATGCTTTGGGTTGTGTTATCTTCTGGCTTTACTTTTCCATTGCAAACCAAAGGGTGATTTTTTTAGCTATTATACTTTTGGCAACACTGGTTTAAACAGCTCATGCACGTTTCGTGTTTTATTTCACTGTCGTTCTCAAAGTCGGTAGAGCGGTATATTTGCCAGCTATACCTAAATATGGTTCGACCTGAACCAGCTCACAGTGCCAAATTTCAGTGAAATCGGATAATAAATGCAGCTTCTATACGCCTTAGATATTAAATCGGGAAGTAGGTCTATATGAGAGGTATGTCGACATATTGTCCGACCTGGACCATATTCGATACAGATGGCCAGGGTCCCAAGGCAACTCTCTGTGCATAATTTCGGCGAAATCGTGTTATAAATGCGGCTCCTATAGGCCTTAGAGCTTAAATCGGAAGATCGGTCTATATGGGGGCTATATCAAGATATTGTCTGATCTGGACCATATTCAATATGGATGGCGAAGGTCCCAATATAACTCACTGTGGCAAATTTCAGCGAAATGGGGTAAAAAATGCGACATCTATGGGCCTTAGACCTTAAACCAGCCGATCGGTCTATGTGGGGCCTACATCAAGATATTCTCTGATCTGGTCCATATTCAATATGGATGCCGAATGGGTCTTAGACCTTACATCGGAAGATCTGTCTATATGGTGGCTATATCAAGATATTGTCCGATTTGGACCATATTCGACATACATATCGAGGGACCTAAGGTAACTCACTGTACCCGCAATTGGGTCGTAAATACGGCTTCTATGGGCCTTAGAGCTTAAATCGGGAGATCGGTTTATATTGGAGCTATATCAAGATATTGCCCGATTTGGACCACATTCCATACGCACATCAAAGGAACCTAAGTCAACTCACTGTTTGAAAATCAGGATGCCGAAGGTCCCAAAAAGGTCACTGTGCCAAATTTCAGCGAAATCTGGTAACAAATTCGACTTCTATGGGCCTTAGACCTTAAATCGGAAGATCGGTCTATATGGGGGCTATATCAAGATTTTGTCCGATTTGGACCATATTCATCACAGATATCGAGGGACCTAAGGCAACTCACTGCACCCGAAATCGGGTAATAAAGTGACTTCTATGGGTCTTATACCTAAAATTACTAACTTAAGTTATAAGATTGGTCTGTATGGGAGCTATATCAAGATATTGTCCGTTTTTAACCATATTCGACGGTGATATCTATAGTCATAAGAAAACTCACTGTGGCACATTTCAGCGAATTCAGGTAAAAAGTTTGATTTATATGGGTCTTAGACCTTAAATCGGGAGATCGGTCTTTGAAATTTTCACAGATTGTGTAGGTTGGTCTGGAAGAAAACATAGGCTATACATTTTTTGATACCGGAAGGGGGGGCGGACCCTCCCCTTTCGCCTAAAAGTACTACCCAAAAATAAAAGTGGACCGATCGGGACAATATGGGATTTAAATGAAAGGTTTTCAAGAGTAGAATACGAGTTTCATAATCAAAATTGGATCCAAGTAACTGGGGGGGGGGCACCCCACCCCCCAAAAACCCTTTCAAGTAAGTTTATTTGACGATCATGACAATATGGGACTCAAATGAAAGGTATTCGGGAGTAGATTACGAATATGGTCAGGAAGTAGGAGTAGGCTTAATAATTTATTGATAACGGAAGGGGGATGGACCCTCCCCCTTATGCCAAAAACACAATCCAAAATCGAAAGTGGACCGATCGGGACACTATAGGTTTATATGGGTCTTAGACCTTAAATCGTTAGATCGGTCTATATAGACTCAAAAACGGCTGAACCGATTACCTTGAAATTTTCACAGATTGTGTAGGTTGGTCTGGAAGAAAACATAGGCTATACATTTTTTGATATCGGGAGGGGGGGCGGACCCTCCCCCTTCGCCTAAAAGTACTATCCAAAAATAAAAGTGGACCGATCGGGACAATATGGGATTCAAATGAAAGGTTTTCAAGAGTAGAATACGTATTTCATTATCAAAATTGGGTCCAAGTAACTGGGGGGCACCCCAGCCCCAAAAACCCCTTAAAATAGGTTTATTTGACGATCATCACAATATGGGACTCAAATGAAAGGTATTCGGGAGTAGATTACGAATATGGTCAGGAAGTAGGAGTAGGCTTAATAATTTATTGATAACGGAAGGGGGACGGACCCTCCCCCTTATGCCAAAAATACCATCCAAAATCAAAACTGGACCGATAAGGGCAATATGGGTATCAAATGAAAAGTATGCGGGAGTAAATAACGAATCTGGCACACAAATTTATGTCGAAGTATAGGGGATCATCCCACCCTATCACAAAAAAGCCCAAAACGGGCACATTAGCCAATCACGGATATATGGGACTCGGTTTGTTTGTTCCGTATAGACTGAAAAACGGCAGAACCGACTGTCTCGAAATTTTCGCACAGGTTGGTCTGTAAGGAAACATAGGCTACATAATTTATCGGTATCGGAGGGGGGACGGACCCTCCCCCTTATGCCAAAAACACAATCCAAAATCGAAAGTGGACCGATCGGGACAATATAGGTATCAAATGAAAGGTATTGGAGAGTAGAATGGGAATATGGTATTAACATTTGGGTTCAAGTACCCAGCGGGTTAAAATATAAGGTCCAAGTAATGGGAGGTCGCCCACCCACAAATGGGCATATTAGCCGACCATGGTTACTCAAGTGAAAGGTATTAAGAAGTAGATTACGAATATGATAAATTTGTGATAATTGACTGATTGAAGCAAAAATAAAATATTTTTATATTAAGTACCTGAGTGCGTATGATTTATATTAATAGCTAAGAAATCCGAAAAATTACCATAACTTCCATAAATATTAAAGGAATTTCAAAATTTTTACACCATTGAGTAGAAAACATTTACACGCTTGTTTAAGTAAGCACCAGTCAAAAGAAATGTTAACTTTGGCATGTAAACAGAATACTTAATACATTTCAAACTTTGTCGCCATTTACCAAAACCCAAGATGATAAATTATTCTCCTTGAACTTGCTCTCATTTTTCCTATACATTTCTTATATTCTTTGGCTTTTGAATATCAAAACAATGTGCGTCATTGTAAACTCCTACACATAGAGTGAAACAATTTGTCATTTTTGCAATTTCAATTACAGTTGCCTTAGCAAATAAGGCGGTGTTGTTTTGAGCCTTGAAAATTTTTACCCAATGAAAAAAAAATGTAATCAACAATAATAGCCAAAAATCCATGGAATGCCTGGACTTTTGATAAACCCTAACTAAGTTAGTTGATACAAAATAAATCCAAAATAAAACTTCAAACAAAAACTGGTATCAATTTGGTCTCAAGATTATAATACCTATCTTGAAGCTCATGGCCCCTTAAGGCATTTTGTTATTTCTTTAACCAGCTAAAGCTAACATTTTAGTAATTTCTCTACAACTTTTTCCACTATTTCCATTTACATTCCTCAGACTTGGCCTTTGTTGTGCTGGGCTGTATTTCATTTGTTTTGCCAACAATGCCATCAATTCAAAGTGTAGTCTTTTGCGCATTGCTTTGTCACATTTCATTTTCATTTGCATTCCTCCCCATCTTTTCGTTCTTCTTCGTCTTGGTATTCCTTGAAAATATTGTAGGTGTTGATGGTTTTTAATCAGGTTTTTGCTTGTTCTCAACGTATTGCTGTTGTCGTCATTGGTGTTTTGATGTGGCTGGCCGTAGTCAAGGCGGAAAAAGGATATACCCATACTCAAGGAAGAACAAGTGTTTGCTTGTATTTCTGCGACTTATTTTAAGAATTCTCATAATAAAGGCAACAGCAATCTGAAGTAGAGTAAAACAAGACGCTAAGGCTCTTTCCATTTAACTATGAGACAAATAGATTACAATGAGGGAGAACAGAAATAAGGAAACTTTCAAGGTTTTCTTTCTTTTAATTTTTTTCTCATATTTTAATAAAACTGGATGAACAGTAAAATAATAAGGGGCCCTATTTTATAAAAGTCTTCTTTTAAGCAGCAATTAGAAAATCAGTTGGAAGGAGAAAGAAAAAAAAAGTTTAAAGGGTGGAATTTTGAAGTGTGGGTAGAAATTATTCCTAAACAAGTAAAAACGTGCTGAGTTCGGCCGGGCCGAATCTTATATACCCTCCACCATGGATCGCAATTGTCGAGTTCTTTTCCCGGCATCTCTTCTTAGGCCCAAAAAGGATAAAAGAAAAGATTTGCTCTGCCATTAGAGCGATATCAAGATATGGACCACAATTACAATAAATTATATGTTGGAGACCTGTGTAAAATGTTAGCC
Organism: Stomoxys calcitrans; assembly: GCF_963082655.1. Lineage (NCBI taxonomy): Eukaryota > Metazoa > Arthropoda > Insecta > Diptera > Muscidae > Stomoxys > Stomoxys calcitrans. The sequence goes on along the minus strand of NC_081555.1, from coordinate 27,741,644 downwards.
AATTCGAATAACAATTGCGCCCTTTGAGGGCTTAAGAAGCAAAATAGAGAGATCGATTTATATGGGAGATGTATCAGGCTATAGACCGATTTAGACCATAATAAACAAATATGTTGATGGTCTTGAGAGAAATCATACAAAATTTCAAACAAATCGGACAGTAATTGCGACCTTTAGAGGCTCTAGAAGTCATGATCCCAGATCGGTTTAAAGGGCAGCTATATCAGATTTTCAATTCCTCTAGATGCTCAAGAAGTCAAGACCCAAGATCGATTTATATGGCAGCTATATCAGGTTATTGACCGATTTGAACCTTATTTAGCACAGTTGTTGGAAGTCATAGCGAAACACGTCGTGCAAAATTTCATTGCAATCGGATGAGAATTGCGCCCTCTGGAGGCTCAAGAAGTCAAGATCCCAGATCGGTTTATATGGCAGCTATATCAGGTTATAAACCGATTTAAATCTTATCTTGGCACAGTTATTGGATATCATTACAAAATATGTCGTGCGAAATTTCATTTAAATCGGATAAGAATTGCGCCCTCAAGATGCTCAAGAAGTCAAAACCCAAGATCGATTTATATGGCAGCTATATCAGGTTATGGACCGATTTGAACCATACTTGGCACAGTTGTTGAATATCATAACAAAACACGTCGTGCAAAATTGCATTCCAATCGGATAAGAATTGCGCCCTCTGGAGGCTCAAGAAGTCAAGACCCAAGATCGGAATAATATGGCAGCTATATCAGGTTATGAACCGATTTAAACCATACTTGGTAAAGTTGTTGGATATCGTAACAAAACACGTCGTGCATAATTTCATTCCAAGCGGATAATAATTGCTCCCTCTAGAGGCTCAAGAAGTCAAGTCCCCAGATCGGTTTATATGACAGCTATATCAGGTTATCAAACGATTTAGACCATACTTGGCGCAGTTAATGAATATTATAACAAAATACGTCGTGCAAAATTTCATTGCAATCGGACGGGAATTGCGTCCTCTAGAGGCTCCAGAAGTCAAGACCCAAGATCGGTTTATATGACAGATATATCAGGTTTTCAACCGATTTGGACCATACTTGGCACAGTTGTTGGGTATCGTAATAAAACACGTCGAGCAAAATTTCAGGCAAATCGGATAACAATTGCGCCCTCTAGAGGCTCCAGAAGTCAAGACCCAAGATCGGTTTATGTGGCAGCTATATCAAAACATGGACCGATATGGCCCGTTTACAATCCCAGCCGACCTACACTAACAAGAAGTATTTATGCAAAATTTCAAGCGGCTAGCTTTACTACTTCGAAAGTTAGCGTGCTTTCGACAGACAGACGGACGGATGGATGGACGGACCGACAGACGGACGGACAGACAGACGGACGTACGGAAGGACAAACGGATAGACAGACGGACGGACATGGCTAGATCGGTTTATATGACATCTATATCAGATTATTGACCGATCATCATAACAAAACACCTCATGCAAAATTTTATTCCAATCGGATAAGAATTGCGCACTCTAGAGGCTCAAGAAGTCAAGATCCAAGATCGGTTTATATGGCAGCTATATCAAAACATGGACCGATTTGATCCATTCTTGGCACAGTTGTTGGATATCATAGCAAAACACGTCGTGCAAAATTTCATTCCAATCGGATAGGAATTCCGCCCTCTGAAGGCTCAAGAAGCCAAGTCCCCAGATCGGTTTATATGACAGCTATATCAAGTTGTCAACCGATTTAGACCATACTTGGCACAATTGTTGGATATCATAACAAAACACGTCGTGCAAAATTTCGGATAAGTATTGCGCCCTCTGGAGGCTCAAGAAGTCAAGACCCAAGATCGGTTTATAGGACAGCTATATCAGGTTATTGACCGATTTGAACCTTATTTAGCACAGTTGTTGGAATTCATAATGGAACACGTCGTGCAAAATTTCATTGCAATCGGATAAGAACTGCGCCCTCTAGAGGCCAAGAAGTCATAAACCAAGATCGGTTTAAAGGGCAGCTATATCAGGTTATTGACCGATTTGAACCTTATTTAGCACAGTTGTTGGAATTCATAATGGAACACGTCGTGCAAAATTTCATTGCAATCGGATAAGAATTGCGCCCTCTGGAGGTTCAAGAAGTCAAGACCCCAGATCGGTTTAAAGGGCAGCTATATCAAAACATGGACCGATATGGCCAATTTACAATCCCAACAGACCTACACTAATAAGAAGTATTTGTGGAAAATTTCAAGCGGCTAGCTTCACTCCTTCGAAAGATAGTGTGCTTTCGACAGACAGACGGACGGATGGAAGGACGGACAGACGGACGGACAAACGGACGGACAGAGGGACGGAAATGGCATAGACATAAAATGTCACGACGATCAAGAATATATCTACTTTATGGGGTCTCAGAGGAATATTTCGAGTAATTACAAACAGAATGACGAAATTAGTGTACCCCCATCCTATGGTAGAGGGTATAAAAAAGTTTTTCTCATACTGCCATCAGAAGTATTCTGAGCATAACCAATGTGAGAAATACACTACAGAATCCCTAGCATAATCCGGGTTCTTACTCTTCCATAGACAGAATGTATTGATACCCTAAAAAAGCTCATTGGAAGTATCCACACCCCCTAGGGCGCAAACCTCGAATTGGTGAGATATTAGGACATCCCACAGCTCACAAAAGCGTCGACCTTCTTCAAGGGAAAGAACAGCAACTTCGCTACAGCACGCATGTTGAGATTGTTAGGCAAGCAAAATCAAGGTTTGGTCGCGGGGAAATGCGAGGTCTTCCACATGGAGGAGAAGCAGAAAAGAACTCTACTTGTGGTTGGCGTTGATCAATTCTCCGTGACAAATTTTACTAAGACTACCGACATGGCGGCCACCGTAGCCCAGAGGTTAGCATGTCCGCCTATGACTCTGAACGCCTGGGTGCGAATCCTGGCGAGACCATCATTAAATTTTCAGCGGTGGTTATCCCCTCCTAATGCTGGCAATATTTGTGAGGTACCATGCCATGTAAAAACTTCTCCTCAAAAGAGGTGTCGCACTGCGGCATGCCGTTCGAACTTGGCCATAAAAAGGATGCCCCTTATCATTGAGCTTAAACTTGAAAAGGACTGCTCTCAATGATATGTGAGAAGTTTGCCCCTTTCATATTTAAGGGCAAACTTGCATACAGGCATGGTGTTCTAAGGGACCAAGGCTGTTCACTTTCAAGATTGGGAAGACTAGGGTGTAGGCAAAGATCCTCATATTGAGACGTCAGGTAGTGCAGTGGCAGGAGACTCCATACTGCCTAACGAATAAAGAGCCGACAATGGTACCATCTTCGACTTCTTCAATATTGGTTAGGCTAGGATATGCAAAGATCCGAAAATGAAAACATCAGGCATTGCAGTTTAAGGATCAGACAGTTTTCAAAGCGGTCTGGATAGTTCAACGGTAGCAACTAGAGGGCATTTTCTTTCTTCTGTTCCTGTGGTATCACAATGGACGAAAACATCGAAGTGAGTTTGATTGGGAAGACTATGGTGTAGGCAAAGTGCCTCATATTGAGACGTCAGGTAGTGCAGTGGCAGGAGACTCAATATTACCAAACGAACTGGGAGCCGGTAAGGCTAGGATATGCAAAGATCCGAAAATTAAAACATCAGGCAGTTTCAGGATAAGGCAGTTTTTAAAGCGATCTGGATAGTTCAATGGTAGCAACTAGTGGGCAATTTCCTTCTTCTATTCCTGTGATATCACAATGGATGAAAACATCTCAGTGAGTTTGATGGCAGACTGTCACAAAGAGGTGTCTCACTGACTTCTCCACAAAGAGGTGTTTTTCTGAGGGACGCTGTTCGGATTCAGCTATCAGAAGGAGGCTCCTAATCATTGAGCTTAAACTTGAATAGGTCAGCACTCTTTGACATGTGAGAAGTTTGCCCTTGTTTCTAAATGGAGTGTTCATGGGCAAATTTGCATTTGCAGGGATAATGCGACAGGTTCAAAAAACATGTTGTCTTGGCATAGGCAGAGAACCTCGGTGAGAACCTCGCCCACCAAGTCACTGGAGACTATTATAGTTATCCGGCCCATAGACATACAGAATGAAAGTGAGGCAGCGACTGTGCCTTTGAGACTTAAGGGCGATGGGAAGCACATGGGAGACTATTCTAGATATCCGTCCCATAGACATACAGATTAAATGTGAAGCAGCCACTGTGGCTATGGGGTTTAAGGCGATGGGAGAATGAATAGAAGATAGAAGCTGATCATACCGTCGCGGTGTAATCGAGTCGACGATAGGAAACTTGGAGCGAATGAAAGATGTTTTTGATCGGATACCTGAGACAACACCTGGGGTTCGAGTGAGAGAGACTTCTGCCAGCAGCGCAATCATGGATTAGCGGAACTCTGATATTGCCATCTGGAAGTTTATGCTACACAGATGGATCAAAGTTAGGGGACAAAGTCAACCTGGGGTCTTACATTGAGAACCCAGGGACTGAGATCTGTCTTCGAGTTCCTGACCATAAAACGGTTCAGCAGGGGGTGATCCGGGCGATCACGGAATACGTAAGGTGGTGTGATGTTAACGCGAGGACATCGATTGTGAATATCCTTGCAGACAGTAAACTGGCCACTAGGGCAATGACAACAAAGAAGGTCACGAACAGTCTTGGAGTTTTAGAAGGAGACTAACGACTTCTCTGGAAATGGCTTGAACCACATTGTTTGAGTGGCCGGCCATATAAGAGTAAGGGAGACTGAAAGAGAAGACAACTTGGCAGTGAAGACCAGAGAAGTGCCGTCAATAAAACTTGGTTAACCCGAAGCCTTTCGGGGCTACGCAGTCTGAATTAAAGGTGTAGTTAAAGAACGCTCATGTAATTCTGTGGAACAGCGATACGGTCGGTAGAACAACGAAAATCGTATGGGGAGATCCGGAGAAAATGAGGCTATTACTGAAAGGAAGTAAGAAGGAGGTTGGTACGGCTCTCGGTATCATAACGGGACACATAGGCCTACAAGCTCAATTAGGCAAAATCGGTGCGGCAAGTGATAGCATGTGCTGAGAGTATGGGGATGGCATTTCCCAAGCCATTTCCCGGCTTTCGCGGCTAACAGCCAACGGCACTTAGGTGGAGACACAATACCAGACATGAATCCATTTAGGGGTGTGTTATGGAAACGGAATTCCCAACTTAGATGTTCCTTTCCAAGGTTACTTCTTTATGTAGAGCGCACAACCAACCGATTATTGGTTTAGATGTATGTCCCTATCGGAGCAGAAAACAGCAGCGCTACCATTCACATCAGCTTATCGCAAGGCATCAGGAGAAGACGTCCTTATAATCGTTGGCGTGACCTCCATTGATCTCCTCGTAATGGAGCGACGTCCGATCATGAGGACGTGGATCAAACTGGTCTCGCACTGCATGCAGAAGAAGAGACCATCCAAAGTTGGCATCAGAGATGGTTTAATGTGGCCCGGGGGCAGGTGGACACATCGTCTTATCGCTGATATACAGACGTGGAAAGACAGGGGGTACGGGTACGTGTTATCGGGATGTACGTGGTTGTGTTATCCGTTAGCTCGGGGACTTGAGCCATGAGGACGTGAGGAACGAGGACATGTAATCCGGAGGCACCGGGATGTGTTATTCAGTGGCACGAGGACGTTTTATGTCGAGGCAAGGGGACCTGTTATCCGGAGGCACGGGGACGTATTATCCGGTGGCACGGGGACGTATTATCTGGAGGCACGGGGAGGTATTATCCGGAAGCACAGGGACGGAGCCCGGCATACGAAGATAGACGTAGTCGTACGGGAACGTGTTATCGGGATATAGGTGGTTATGTTATCCGTTAGCTGGGGGACTTGAGCCATGAGGACGTGAGGAACGAGGACATGTTATACGGAAGCACCGGGATGTGTTATTCGGTGGCATGAGGACGTTTTATCTCGGGGCAAGGGGGCCTGTTATCCGGAGGCACGGGAATGTATTATCCTGAGGCACGGTTACGTAGTATCCGGTGGCACGGGTAGGTATTATCCGGAGGCACGGGGACCGAGCCCGGCATACAACGATAAACGTAGTAGTACGGTAACGTGTTATCGCGATATACGTGATTGTGTTATCCGTTAGCTCGGGGACTTGAGCCATGAGGACGTGATGAACGAGGACATCTTATCCGGAGGCACCGGGATGTGTTATTCGGTGGCATGAGGACGATTTATATCGGGACAAGGGGACGTGTTATCCGGAGGCACGGGGACGTATTATCCGTAGGCACAGGGACGGAGCCCGGCATACGACGATAGACGTAATCGTACGGGTACGTGTTATCGGGATATACGTGGTTGTGTTATCCGTTAGGTCGGGGACTTGAGCCATGAGGACGTGAGGAACAAGGACATCTTATCCGGAGGCATGGGGACGTATTATCCGGAGGCATGGGGACGTGTTATCCGGTGGCACGGCAGGTATTACCCGGAGGCATGGGGAGGTATTATCTGGAGGCACGGGTACGGAGACCGGCATACGGCGATAGACGTAGTCGTACGGGAACGTGTTATCGGGATGTACGTGGTTGTGTTATCCGTTAGCGCTGGGACTTGAGCCATGAGGACGTGATGAACGAGGACATCTTATCCGAAGGCACCGGGATGTGTTATTCGGTGGCCTGAGGACGTTTTATCTCAGGGCAAGGGGCTGTGTTATCCGGAGGCACGGGACGTATTATACGGAGGCACGGGGAGGTATTATCCGGTAGCACGGGGATGTATTATCCGGAGGCACCAGGCAAGGGGACGTGTTATCCGGAGGCACGGGACGTATTATACGGAGGCACGGGGAGGTATTATCCGGTAGCACGGGGAGGTATTATCCGGAGGCACCGGGACGGAGCCCGGCATACGACGATAGACGTAGTCGTACGGGAACGTGTTATCGGGATATACGTGGTTGTGTTATCCGTTAATTCGGGGACTTGAGCCATGAGGACATGGGAAACTAGGACATGTTATCGAAACAAGGGGACGTATTACCCGGAGGCATGGGGACGGAGCCCGGCATGCGACGATAGACGTAGTCGTTAGATGCCACACAGCATTTTACCAGGTCTCAATCCAAAGAAAAAAACCTTTTCTCACCTGGCAACCGAATGTTCCTTAGATTTGAATTTTGCACAAATATCCACAAAGCAAGAAATAAATGTAGAGATAAAATCATAATATTTCAATTAAAAATCCGAGCTTTACCAAAGGTTTACGGTTTCTGCAGAGAGCTCGCACAGTGGTCCAAAAAGCAAAAAATAAATGTGGAGATAAAACCACAAATAATAATCCAGCACATACCAAATCTTTTAGTCTTTTACGGAGGGGAACAGAGACTTTCAGGAAATGGCAGCTTTATGCAAAAAAAAGGACTGATTTAGATCGTATTTTGCGTGAATGCTGGTGGGTATACAAAAATACAAATTTTGCCCATGAACATTCCACTAAGGAACAGGGGCAAACTTCTCACATATCAATGAGTGCAGTCCGATTCAAGTTTAAGCTCAATGATAAGGGTCCTCTTCCTCCCTCCCTCCCACCTCTTTGGAGAGAAGTTTTACATGGCATAGTACCTCACAAATATTGCCAGCATTAGGAGGGGAAAACCACCGCTGACAGTTTTCTCTAATGGTCTCGCCAGGATTCGAACCCAGGCGTTCAGCATCATAGGCGGACATGCTAACCTCTGCGCTACGGTGGCCTCCGGTGGGTGTTGTGCACATAAACAAAATATATGCCATTCAATACCAACCAGAATTGCAATTCAGACGATTTCATCGAAATGCAACATCCCAGAATTGATTTCCCCATAAATCTCAATATTTACCCGATTTGCCAGAAATTTGGGATTTGAAGTCATTTTCTCAATTCAATTTCTTTCAGAACAAGATGTCTAACAAAGTCAATACTTAAAATGAGTTTTACTCCCATATGTTTATCATTAATGATCGACTTTAATGATAGACTTTAATGTTGCCATTAATGAGCTTAACAAAACAAAGAGACATAGACTTACAATGCTAGTTAAGACTAACAAAGTTAAAAATTCAGCATTTGCAGTTACATTCATTCATTCATACCATAGACTATTTATTTGTATGTACTTCTTTGTTCTATAATCACATCCAGTTTTCCAATTATATTCTCCTTGTCTGCAGTTTTCATTTCAATTCTAATTCTCCAGACATCTTAGACAGCACTCTTTTGAATTCGTTGTTTTCGAAATGGTGATATCAGCTATTTTTAATGAAAGTTTGCCCTTTTAAGTTGGTCGCACAAAAAATGGAACAAACACCTACAATTTATGGCTTGCTCGCTATGGGGTATTTTAGGTGAAGAATATTGCCCAAATTCGTTGCATACTTTTAGGGAGTGGGAAAGTAAAAAAACCTAAACCATTGTTTTCCAACAATGGCAGCAGTCGCAAAGAGTAATGGAAATCTATGACCATTGTCTCCATTAGGTGTTTGGCCATGGTTCTATGCTGATTGGGGGTTATCAACCAGTTTGGTTTTTTTTTGTTAAAATTTTCTAAAGTTTTTCTATTTGCCATCCAAGTTAACAAAGCCATAACTGGCAGTCTTTTTTGTAGGGGTTAATACAGTACAGTGCCATAACAAAGCTTGTGAGAGAAAAAAAAAAACAAAATGTTTTCAAAAGCTTTTTAGCCTTTGGGGTTGTTAAGGGGCTAAAAAAAAAATCTTCGATACCCTAGTCATTAGTTCATGCTCCAAAGCCAGACACCAGATGATGCCTTCGACTATGTTTAATGCTGTCACAAAAGACTTGAATGAATAATCCCAACACTTGACAGTTGTTCCTTGTTCTATATACGTAGGTATATAGTGGCTAAGCTTATTGCACTTGTACTCACTAACCAAGAAGGCTTATGTAGCAAACTAAGCCCATCCACTGCTGCTACGACTACAGCCAGGACATTTGTGTATATGCTGACTTGGAATGACGACATAATCATAATACTTTAGAGGTTTCATTCAACAGCATTCGAGAAATCCCTACCATCATTTGAAAGACATTTGATCTTTGGGTGATTTAGGCGACAACATGACATTACCCCATATGCAACAGCCAGCCAGCCAGCCAGTGAAGCAAGCAATCGCCTATAAGCGCCACATATGCCTCATTATCTTTATCAGCAGGATATATGCACTATGTATGCATTGGGGGCATAAAATACTTGGTAATCTAATAGGAGAGGTGCATGCAAAACATGTGTATTAGGGTGGGACCAATGAAAATTGAAAGGAAAAATAAAAACCAACATTACTGGGTTATCTGAAGCCTTCTGCAAGAGATTACAATAACAGTCCAAAAGTTCTAGGCTCGTAATATCCACTACCCATTTAGAAGACATAAAATGGGGAAATCGGCTTGTAAGTGGCGACTATAACCAGATATAGTCCCATATAGCACTTAACTTATCCCAAACTTATCTCGCCCATTGACCAAATAGTGATCACTTACTGTCCGCTACTGTCCGAGACCGCTCTAAACGAGGTTGTGCATAAAATGGAAGAATCCTTCGATGCCAAGACGTGCACATTGGCGGTTTGCATTGACATCCAGGGGGAGTTTAATAATGTGCGGACCGAAACATTGATCCAATCCTTATACCAGTACCGGGTGCAGGTGGATAAAATGCGGGTCCCATGACATAAATATAAGGGAGAAAGTGGCAAAGGGTATGTCACAGGGGGGCATTTTATGGACACTACTTTGGGTGCAAATTGCAAATTTTGCCCATGAACATTCCACTAAGGAACAGGGGCAAACTTCTCACATATCAATGAGTGCAGTCCGATTTAAATTTTAAGCTCAATGATAAGGGCCCTCCTTTTTATAGCCGAGTCCGAACGGCGTGCCGCAGTGCGACACCTATTTGGAGAGAAGTTTTACATGGCACAGTACCTCACAAAGGTTGCCAGCATTAGGAGGGGGAAACCACCGCTGAAAATTTTTTCTGATGGTCTCGCCAGGATTCGAACCCAGGCGTTCAGCGTCATAGGCGGACATGCTAACCTCTGCGCTACGGTGGCCTCCTTTGGGTGACCACCATAAATAACCCATTACGGAAGCTGACTGAGGAGGGATTTGAACCCATCTGCTATGCAGACCATGTTATAATACTTCCGAGGGGTAAGGATCCGAACCAGCTATGCAGAAGGGCTGAAAGTGTCTTGCGTGTGGCACAGTGGTCTCAACGTTAACCCAGAGAAGACAGAAATATGCATGTTCACAAGGAAGACGAAGGTGGGCCGATGTGACGAGCCACGTTTCCTCAATCAAAGTGTCAGTCACATTCAGGAGCGAACTTATAGATGTTGGGCACTATGTAGACGGATCGTAAATTCGAAATGGGGCCTGGGTCCCGAGGAGAGTCGACTGGGTCCACAGATAAAATGATTTCGATATCTGACAAGGTCAAATACTTAGGAGTAATCTTGGATAGGAAACTTAATTGAAAGTGTCAGTCACATTCAGGAGCGAACTGAGAAGGCTTATAAATGTTGGGCAGTATGTAGGCGGACCGTAGGCCCGAAATGGGGCCTGAGTACGAGGATAGTCAACTGGCACTACAGGTAAAACGATTTCGATATCTGACAAGGTCAACGACTTAGGAGTGATCTTGGATAGGAAGCTTATTTGGAAGTGTCAGTCACGTTCAGGAGCGAACTGAGAAGGCTTATAAATGTTGGGCACTATGTAGATGGACCGTAGGCTGGAAATGGGGTCTGAGTCCCGAGGATAGTCAACTGGCTCTTCAGATAAAACGATTTCGATATCTGACAAGGTCAACGACTTAGGAGTGATCTTGGATAGGAAACTTAATTGGAAGTGTCACATGCAGGAGCGTACTGAGAAGGTTCAAAGATGTTGGGTACTATGTAGACGGATCGTAGACTCCAAATGGGGCCTGAATCCCGAGAATAGTCGACTGGCTCTACAGATAAAACGATGTCGATATTTGACAGGGTCAAATACTTAGGAGTAATCTTGGATAGGAAACTGAATTGGAAGTGTCACACTCAGGAGCGTACTGAGAAGGCTCGTAGATGTTGGGCATTTTAAAGACGGGCCGAAGTCTCGAAATTTAGCCTAAGTAGGAGAATAGTTCACTGCCTCTACAGAAGCGTAGTTGGTCCAATATTTACTTACACCTCAGTAGATTGGTGGACTGCTAGGGAGCAAAAGTGCAACGTTAGGACCATACAACAAGTTGAGAGAACTTGTTGTCTTGGCATAGGCGGAGCGATGAGGACCACGGCCACTAGTACACTGAAGACTATTTTGGATATTCGACCCATTGACATACAGACATAAATGCGGCTATGAGACTTAAGGCGATTGGAAAATAGATTCAGGATGAGAGCAGCTCATACCATCGCGGTATAATCGAGCCGACGATAGGAATCCTGGAAGGAAGGGAAGAGGTTTCCAATCGAATACCTGAGACCACACTTGAGGTCGAGTGCGAGGCACTGCTGCCAGCGGCACAGTCTTGGACTGATGGAATCCTAGTATAGCCGTCTAGAAGATCATGTTACACGGTTGTATCAAAGCTAGGGGAAAGAGTGGGCCTGGAAGTCTACATTGGGAATGCAGAGACTATAACCTGTTTTAGACAAATATGCAAATTTTTGCCCATGAACATTTCATTAAGGAACAGGGGCAAACTCCTCACATATCAATGAGTGCAGTCCGAATCAAGTTTTAAGCTCAATAATAAGGTGCCTATTTCTTATAGCAGAGTCCGAACGGCGTGCCGCAGTGCGATACCTCTTTGGAGAGCAGTTTTACATGGCATAGTACCTCATAAATGTTGCCAGCATTAGAAGGGGAAAACCACCGTTGAAATTTATTTCTGATGGTCTCGCCAGTATTCGAATACAGGCGTCATAGGCGAACATGCTAACCTCTGCGCTATGGTGGCCTCTTTTTTGTTTTAGACTGCCTGACCATAATACGGTCCTGCAGGCAGAGATCCGGGCGATCATGGAATACGTGAGGTGGTGTGGCACTAACGCAAGGACGTAAAGTGTGAATATCTTTAAGGACAGTAAAATGGCCACAATGGGAAATAACAACTAGGACGGTAAGGTCACGAACAGTCTTGGAGTGTAAGAAGGAGATTAACGCCTTCTCTGAGTATGGCACATTGCGAATCATTTTGGGTGCAAGGCCATAACGGAGTAAGGGGGAATGAAAGGGACGATTTGGCCGTACATAATCTTGGTTAGACCGAAGCCTTATGGGTGGACGCAGTACGATTTAAGGACATGCCTGACAAATGCGCATGTAACACTGTGGAACAGTCGGTAGGACGGCGAAAATTCTATGGGCTGATCCGGATCGTGAGAGGACGAGGCTATTACTGAAAGGAAGTAAGAAGGAGGTCAGTATAGCTTTTGGTATCAAAACGGGACACATAGGACGACAAGTGCGACAAGTGATGGCATGTGGGGAAGATGATGAGACGTTGGATCATTTCCTTTGGCATTGCCCGGCTTTCGCGGCTAAAAGACATCGGTAGGTAGGTGGGAACCCGATAGCAGACATAAACCAACTAAGGAGAGTGGTATGGAAAACAATTAAGGATTTTGTAAGTAGCATGGAATTCCTAACTTAAAATTTTCTTTTTATACCCTCCACCATAAGATGGGGGGTATACTAATTTCGTCATTCTGTTTGTAACTACTCGAAATATTCGTCTGAGACCCCATAAAGTATATATATTCTTGATCGTCGCGATATTTTATGTCGATCTAGCCATGTCCGTCCGTCTGTCCGTCCGTCCGTCCGTCCGTCTGTCTGTCGAAAGCACGCTAACTTCCGAAGGGGTAAAGCTAGCCGCTTGAAATTTTGCACAAATACTTCTTATTAGTGTAGGTCGGTTGGTATTGTAAATGGGCCATATCGGTCCATGTTTTGATATAGCTGCCATATAAACCGATCTAGGGTCTTGACTTCTTGAGCCTCTAGAGTGCGCAATTCTTATCCGATTGGAATGAAATTTTGAACGACGTGTTTTGTTATGATATCCAACAACTGTGCCAAGTATGGTTGAAATCGGTTCATAACCTGATATAGCTGCCATATAAACCGATCTTGGGTCTTGACTTCTTGAGCCTCTAGCGTGCGCAATTCTTATCCGATCAGAATGAAATTTTGCACGACGTGTTTTGTTATGATATCCAACAACTGTGCCAAGTATGGTTCAAATCGGTCCATAACCTGATATAGCTGCCATATAAACCGATCTTGGGTCTTGACTTCTTGAGCCTCTAGAGTGCGCAATTCTTATCCGATTCGAATGAAATTTTGAACGACGTGTTTTTTTATGATATCCAACAACTGTGCCAAGTATGGTTGAAATCGGTTCATAACCTGATATAGCTGCCATATAAACCGATCTTGGGTCTTGACTTCTTGAGCCTCTAGCGTGCGCAATTCTTATCCGATCAGAATGAAATTTTGTACGACGTGTTTTTTTATGATATCCAACAACTGTGCCAAGTATGGTTGAAATCGGTTCATAACCTGATATAGCTGCCATATAAACCGATCTTGGGTCTTGACTTCTTGAGCCTCTAGAGTGCGCAATTCTTATCCGATTGAAATGAAATTTTGCACGACGTGTTTTGTTATTATATCCAATAACTGTGCCAAGTATGGTTCAAATCAGTCCATAACCTGATATAGCTGCCATATAAACCGATCTTGGGTCTTGACTTCTTGAGACTCTAGAGGGCACAATCCTTATCCGATTTGAATGAGTTGAGAATGAGTTGCACAAAGTATTTCGTCATGATATCCAACAACTGTGCCAAGTATGGTTGAAATCGGTTTGTTGTCATATAAACAGGTCTGGGGATTTGACTTCTTGAGCTTCTAGAGGCCGCAATTCCTATCCGATTTGGCTGAAATTTTGCATGACGTATTTTATTTTTACTTTCAACAACTGTGTCAAATAAGGTTCAAATCGGTTCATAACCTGATATAGCTGCCATATAAACCGATCTGGGATCTTGACTTCTTGACCCCTAGAGGTCGCAATTATTATCCGATATACCTGAAATTTTGTACGACGGATCCTCTCATGACCATCAACAAACGTGTTTATTATGTTCTGAATCGGTCTATAGCCCGATACAGATCCCATATAAATCGTTCTCTCTATTTTACTTCGTGAGCCCCAATGGGCGCAATTCTTATACGAATTGGCTGAAATTTTACACAGGTCTCCAACATATAATTTAATTGTGGTTCGAACCGGACCATATCTTGATATCGTTTTAATAGCAGAGCAACTCTTTTCTTAATCCTTTTTAGCCTAAGAAGAGATGCCGGGAAAAGAACTCGACAAATGCGATCCATGGTGGAGGGTACATAAGATTCGGCCCGGCCGAACTTAGCACGCTTTTACTTGTTAGAGTTTACTTTTTAGTTTTTAGAGCGCACAGCAATCCGATTACTGGTTTAGGTGTATGTCCATAGTGGCATGGGGCGGATTAATATCTGGACCGTCTTTTCAACCTAACCCAACCTAACCTACTGTCCACCCTTGCGAATCTTCGTCCGTTTGTGGTAGTCGTCATAGCATCTAAACGAATAAAGCAATTCACTTGCACTGACAGCTTTCATTGAGGCCAACGCATCGCAGATGTTAGCATGTCTGCCTATGACGCTGAATCCTGGCGAGAATATCAAAAACAATTTTTAGCGGTGGTTTTCCCCTCCCAATGCTAGCGACATTTGGAGGTACTTCTACATGTACAAAATTCCACCCAAAGTGATGCCGCACTGCGGCATGCCGCTCGAACTCGGCTATGAAAAGGAGGCCCCTTATCATGGAGATTAAACTTGAATCGGGCAGCACTCATTGATATGTGAGAAGTTCGTAACTGTTTGTTTATGGGCGAAAATTTGCATTTACAGCTTTCATTGATGTAGATCGTTGGAGTTTGTCAATGGGCCTGGTCGGTCCATGTTAAGATATAGCGCCCATACGTACCGATCTGCCGATTTGACTTCTTGAGCCCCTAAAGGGTGTAATTCTTCCATCAAAATATAAACTAAGCTCCCGTATAGCTCCCATACAGCTCCCATTTAAGTTTAAGGATATAAAGAAAACCTATGCTGAGAATTTATCAAACGCCATACTTGGTAATGGGTATACAGGATTCGCCTCGGACGAAAATACTTGAATTGTAGAAAATATTTTCTATGTTGTGAGAAAGGAGGAAACCTAAAGTTGGGTTTACTTTAGCAAGACCCTTATGCTTGGAACCATACAAGTTTGTCCCCTATCTTTAATGGCATGTTGATTGCAAAAATGTTGAAACTTACAAATGATAGTTAGCTTGTTTTTCCACTTTCTTACCTGCAAAGAAAAAATAAAAATATTTGTGATTAGTATTTACATGTAATATTGGCGTGATTACATCAGTATTTCAAATTGTTCATAAGATATTATTAAACTAAGCTTTAGTTTCTGGAAGCTTTAGCAATATAAAAGTAAGGACAGGCTAAAGTGGGCCAAAGCCGACCTTTTGATACCCTCCACCACATCAGGTATGAAGGCGGCTAAATCCTTGAAACTAAGATTTACACAAAACTTAAGTGAAAATTTTCAACTCAAATTCGTTTGTTTTGTGACACATCGAAATATTGCTCTGAGAAGTTACACATATGGATATTCTTGTCAATTTTCCACGTCCGTCTATCCACCTGTCTGCCCTTCCGTCTGACTGTCCATCTGTCCGTCCGTCTGTCCATCCGTCTATCTGTCCG